>NC_138199.1:66647689-66882689 GCF_964194105.1 Spermophilus citellus
CCAGAGTGACAGAAGTGCTCTACTCTTGACAAGAGCAAATTCACCTCCACAGGTAGATGTGCTTGTCAAAACTCCTTCAGCTGTACTGTTAAAATCAGAGCATGTCATTATGTATAAACCACGCCTCGGTCAACTTTACCTTGCAGTAAGGCAGAGGGCACAGTACTAACGTCCAGTCTGTGACTCAGATGATGACACATGTCACCATCGTCATGGCCACTGTTGTCCTTGGTGTTCTCAACAGCATCAACAAAAGGGTGTGGCCCAGGGCCTCAAGTGGAGTCACGCTGCCCTGAATATCCCACACTGTGATCAATGTAGTCCTGGACCTTGTCCCCAAAGAATAAGAAAGACCTCGCCGTGGTACAACGATGTGTCATCCACCAGAAGCATCGATGTTCTTTAAAACCCGGGTCCAAGAGCCTCTCAGTAAAGTGTCTCTCCACCCCCAGCCAACTCAGTGCTTGAGTTCAACCCACTGTGCCAAGTGCTGGGCTCCTCAAGCTTAAAGCACACTCCCCACTCCTGTGCCCCTCTCCCAGTCTAAGAGAAATGATGGACAGAACCTTAAATAGTTCATTCCAACATGAGGGAAGGGTGAGACCACTTCCAGGCAGAGACTTCCATGAAGGAGCCACTGGAGCTGCAGATGGGTCCAGAGGGGAGCAGATGCCAGAAGCCATTACCATTTCCCAAACCCAAAGGGAGGCAGAACCAGAGCCCTGGTGGAAGGACTTCCTTCTTGGAGGCCAGAAAGGAAGCTGAGGAAATAAATGACCATCTCTCTCTTTCATTCTGTCCTCAGTCTCCTGTGGGTGCCTCCCTTTGTCCAGCCCTGACTTGAATCCATTGAAGGCTGGGTGGCCCGGTCTTTTAGGGTCAGCCCTTGGGAGCATGAAGTCAGGCAGCAAAATGCAAAGGATTTGGGGGATGAAGGGACACTGGGAAGGAAAATTATGAAAAGACAGGACAAGGGGTTAAATATCTATTATGGTGTGGATGCCCAGAGATGTCCTACAGAAGTTCTGTTCATCCTGTGTCCCACTCATGCTGTGTCCCCAAGCACTTTCGACAGCTCCATGACAGCACTGTCTACCCCTCGGTGAATAGCCATCTCCCTGACAGAAATGGCATCAGGTCCTCCTGACTCCCTGGGCCACTGGACATGCTGTACCACCATTTACATTCCTATAATTCTGACTCATTTGAAGTTGTTATAAGTATATATTACACTTGCCATTCTAAAAAATAAATCGTACAGAGCGGGGAAAACTCTCTTAGATGCTGAATGTTTCTTCCCAGCTCCTGTTAGAGAGGTAACAGCTCTGGAACACTCTGGTAGGGAAGCCACAGGGTCTTATGTCCCACAAAGTGAGCCTGCAGGGCCCACTCTCCAGTCAGCTCAGCTCGAGGAAACGGTGGTAGGGCTGACTACACCCACCCTTCTCTCTAGTTCCCCCTTCTCCACAGAAAACGCCCCACCTGGTGGCTCATGAGCTTGGTTATGTAGAGGGGAATAAAGGAACTGCACTTTCTGGAAGGTTTCCTGCCTCTCCCTCATCCAGGGGTTGGTTATTCAGAAACTGTTTTAGCCCAGTAGCCACCACCACAAAACACAGTCCTGTAATAAAAACACGGTCCCTGTTATCCTTCTTATCCTAAATTGAATTAACTGGATGCATTCAGAGATGATAGTTTTCACAAGCATTGCTAAAGAGAACAAAGTCAGGCCTTGCTCTCCCTCCCCGCCTCCCATCTCAGCAGTGTGCCCTTCCCTCTCTCCACAGACCAAGTCACGTTGGAAACTGGAAACGTTGAATGGCATCTGCTACATTTTCAAAAGGGTGTAATTATTTCTCATTATGGAAAACTTGGAAGTATAGAATTCTTTTTATATAGCACTGTGGGAAAGGTAATTTTACAACTTGAAATAGGCTTTGGATTTAAGGTGGAGCCGAGGTCAAGGTGGAATGTGAAGCCTTCAAGATGTAGGATGTGCGTCCTGGTCCCCACTTGGCCTCTGGCGGAGTGGGTAGCTTTTTACAATGTAATTTTTGAAAGTTTACCTTTATCAGGGTATAAGTAGTGGTGGCACAAGCAACTCAGGAGGGTGAGGCAGGAGGATCACAAGTTCAAGGTCAGTCTGGGCAACTTAGAAAGACTCTGTCTCAATATAGAAAAATAAATAAAAAGGGTTAGAGATGTAGCTTAGTATAGAGCACCCCAGGGTTCAATCCCCAATACTAACTACAATAAAAGATATAATTGGTATACAGTAAACTGTTGATATTTAGAGTATACAATCCTGTAAGTTTACACACACACACACACACACACACACACACACATATACATACATACAAAGTAATGCATTCAATCAAGATCAACATAGGGAATATATCCATTAACTCCTAAAGTTTCCTCGGGCCCTTTTTGACTCCTTCCCCCTCTATTCCCACACAATCACTGATCTGCCTTCTGTTATTATGGATTGGTTGGATGGGTGACTTTGATCAAGTTACCTATCTCTTTGATTCTCTTGTTTTTCACTAGTAAGAAGAATCACACTTAATAAATGTCAAAATCCCCACCCCATTTTAAAATCCCATTATTTCAATATTCTAAATAGAATCTTTAAAAACTCAGTGAGCCCTAAAGGGTAACAGAGTGAGATTTAGTGATTCCTACAATGTGAGTACCTCTGGACTTAGAGCTTGCCACCTTACCCACATCCTCCTCAATCTATCTATCTTGCAATATGTCAATCTTTCTATCATCTGTCTATTGCTGTTTCTCAATACACTAACCAAACCTTGAGAAAGCTAATTCTGCTCTTTCCCATTCACTCTTTTGTCTTTAGTAGATAGCCTTTCTGGGCTCAAAATTCAAGCTAACCTGCAGACACAAAATTGAATGTTTTGCAAAAAGTACAAATCCCTGTAATCCCAGTGGCTTAGGAGGCTGAGGCAGGAGGATTATGAGTTCAAAGCCAGCCTCAGCAAAAGTGAGACACTAAGCAACTCAGTGAGACCCTGTTTCTAAATTAAATACGAAAAAAAAAAAGGACCAAGATATGGCTCAATGGTTGAGTGCCCTGAGTTCAATCCCCAGTACCCCCCAAAAAACTACCAACCCTTATGAGAGGAGGGAATGGGGGTGACTGCCAATAAGTCTGGGGCATAACCTCGGAATAGACCAAAACCACTGAACTGTTCACTCTAAAGGGGTGAGTTTCACAGTATGTGGATTAATCTCAGTTTTCTAAAATTACAAACCCAGAGAACACTGCCGTTTACCAAGTCTGAATTTCCTGGGGAGCTGTGCTACGCTGCCCCTCCCTTGCTCAGAGGCCCTCGGTGCCCCCCACCAGGCTCCAGCATGGAGTCCTTCTCTCCCGGTCTGGCCCAACCTGACTTTCTAGGCTCAGCGTCACTGAGCCTCAGTGTGACCTTTCCTTTCTAGCAAGGCTTGGGGTTTGCTTTTCCGCCAGCAGGGGTGGAGTCCCACCTTCAGCTCTTTTCTCTTGCTCTGCTCTGTGGAAAATTCCCTCCTCCTTATTTCTGACAAATGAATCCCACCTCTGCTTCCCTGCTTCAGACCCCAGGCCAAGTGGCGCCATCTAAGGAGATGCCTCTCTTCTTACTCGCCGCCCCATCAGTGAGTTTCATCCAGAGCGAGGGAAGCCAGGGACTGCTAAGCAGTTGTTTCCAGGTTTGTTTTGGAGCAAGGAGCAGATGTGCTTTGTGACACTGCTGATTTCTGGGACATCACTGACCGCGGTGGAGAACAGGTGCACATGAGAAGCTCTGGAGAACAGGCACAAGCTGGCTGCCCAACACCAAGGTTCCTAGACTTTCCCCCAGGCTCCCAGCCCAGCCCTACTCCACCACCTCTCATCCATCCCCCCCTCCCGCTGCTGGCCTTGTCCTTCTGCTGGGCCCTCAAGAGCATTCTTCATGAATGGTCCTCTCGGTCCTCATGGAACATTCCACCACATCTTCTACCAAAGTGCACCTGGGCTTGTCCCCTGAGATGTCACACCCACTGCAGGAAGATTGCTTTGCTCCCCTGTCATTGCCCCTACTTCTAGGCTGGCATTAGGAGCCCCTCCCCGACCCCTTCTGTGCCATTACTCTTCCCCCTTCATGCTGAACACTTCCCCCTCGAGGCTCAGGCACCAACTGCACCACACCCCGTCCTCCTTGCTCTCATTTGTCTCCCTCCAGAATTCCCCCAGAACTTGCCACCTTACCCACATCCTCCTCTTATTATCCTGGGTGATCTCACTAGTGAGTGACCCAGAAAACTCCTGAGTCTTACGGGTCCTTGACCTCCTCCCTGCCACTGATCTTTGCATCTGTTTCCCTTTAGCCATCGATGTACAGGGCCATATGTTGGCCCTTACCCAAGCTGGGCCATCTTTCGAGCTTGAACTCCCATAACTTGCCCTCTAAACCCAGCATCTACTTGCCCATTTGCATTATCTTAAAACCTCCAGGCCTCCCAGCCTCTCCGGAGGCTGAGGCAGGAGGATCATAAGTTTGAGGTCAGCCTCAGCAACTTAGTGAGACCCTGTCTCAAAATAAAAAATAAAAAGAGCTGGGAATGTCATGATAGAGCACCCCGGGTTTAATTCCCAGCACCACAAAAATAAATAAAAATAAAGACCAATTAGGACTTGGTTCAAAAACAGATTATCTCAAGGAGCAGGAAACTAGGTGTCCTTAGGGTGTTTGTAGCCTTGATGTTCGAGGTCCAAAGTTGTAAATGAGATCTACACTATATTCATTTGTAAACTAATGCTCCTGTCTATCTCTTCCAACTCTAAGAATTTTTTAAGTCTCAGGTGGATGTGGCTCCAAGAGAGTTTTGTATGGCACAGAAATGGATGCTGATATTACCAGTCTGGTATCATCAGAAGCCAAGCAATCACCAATTAGAAAAGGTTTCTAAGTTAGCCTGACCTACCTCCTCCATCCAGAGTATCTTGCTCTATCTTAAGACCATTCTCCACTTTGCCATGCCCATGTGAGGCTTGCAGATCTCCTGATGTAGATTTGATCTCTCTTGAGAGAATAGCTATCTCTCCTGCCAATCCACAAGGGAAGAGATGAGTTATATGGCAGAAAAGGGCAGCCATTATTCCGAAAGTGGGCCATAGGTAGGTCCAAGTCTGTTCCTAGAAATCATCTGACCACATATGGGAACAAGTCCAGGGCTAGGAAGAACTAGAGTCTGCAATCCCTGTGGATCAAGGAGTTTTTACAAGAAAATTTTCTAGCTTCCTGTGGTTCTTTCTGTTTACCCTTTCTTTAATCATCAGGATTTATTACATTTTCATTAATCCAACTTTCTATGCTGTGTTAGAGAGTATTCAGTTTGTTCAACAAACATTTATTGAGCATCATTTCTGGAGCAGGATCTGTGTTCAGCACCCAAGGTACAAAGGTGGATAAGACACAGTTCTATTTTTCAGGGTATTTCAGTAGGAAAGGAAGATATGGAATTTAATTCTTGGGAGAATGGAGTAAATGACACTGAAGTATGTAGAAAGAAAAAAGAAGAGTTAAAGAAAGGCAATTTGATAAGAAACTGCCAGAAATAGGAAATATTGGCCAGAGCCCTAGAGGTAAAAAAAGAATAATGGCCAAGAGCAGTGGATCTACCCATAATCTCAGACTCAGGAGGCTGAAGCAGGAGGATTGCAAGTTTGAGGCTAGTCCCAGGAACTTACCCAGGCCCTATCAAGTTAGTGAGACCCTGTCTTAAAATAAAAAAGATAAAAAGGTATGGGGATGTGACTCAGTGGTTAAGTACCCCTGAGTTCAATCCCCAGTACCAAAAAAAAAAAAACAAAAACAAAAACAGATAATGGTACATGGGCATTGTAACTGCTTCACTCATTCAGTCCTCACTGTAGCTCTATGAGGTTGGTGTCTCTTATTAATGTGCCCATTACACGAATGAGTATACTGAGACTCAGAGAAGCTAACAAGAAGCAAAAGATCCTGCACCAGTTAAGCAGCAGAGCCAGTACTGGGGCCCTGTAGTCTGGCTCCTGAGCGTGAGTTTTACTGACCAAGCCTGAATCATGTGCCAACTCCAAAAGTGTGCCAGCAAGTTTCCCATAGAAAAATCCTAGGGTTAAAGTCAGGAAAAGGAAAACTGGCACGTTGGACAAGCAAAATCAACAGTTGTCCATTGTAGAATCACTTCACAAATGCACCTGCTCCGCTTCGTGTCCTTGTTGGCTTAAAGTAAATCTTCCACAGGTGGTATCCCGGGGGTCACAATGTAAACACAAGGAATGGCTTTTGATATAAAACACCAAGTTCCTCAACAGGACTCATAACTTACATTCTGTTTGCCCAGAATGAACTAATTTCATCACTCGTTTTTGTGTGGGATGTAATACAGAGTTTAAACCTTCTAACTTTGCTAGACTGGGTAGTTTGTTATATATACAGAGTTTCCCCTTTCCTTTTTTTTTTTTTTTTAGAACAGAAAATAAAAATGAGAGCTTGTAAAATTTGGCTAACTTGAACCTTTGAAATAATAAATGAGCCAGCTGAGGACCCAGGGTGAGTGTAAGTAAGGACAAGTGTGCCTGTTCACGCCTGTGGTATTCGGGGACAAGAAAGGGGAGTCCATGAAAAAGAGACCTGAGCATTGGTCTGGCACCAGCTGGGTTCAAGTTCAAAAGACGCTTCACATGTGAAACTTTTTTTTTTTTGCGGGGGTAGGGGGGGCGGGCATTTCGGCTGTATGGTTCACGAAAGTCAGACTTCGCCTCAATTTTTTAATAAAGTACGTACGCATACACTGCAAGAGGAAAAAAAAACAGAAAAATGTTGAATTTGGGGGTGGCCTGTTGTCTTCGTGCATTTTGATTTTTTAAAATCGTGACAGAAGCAATTTCTGATCCTCTGCTGCAGGTGCTGCCAGGTGCGTTCGGGTAGGAAGGGATAGGAAAGGGGCCCGGGAGAGCCTAACCCACGCCCTTGGGTCTCCGCCCCTTTTCTCCCAGCCAAAGCGCCGCGGTGGAGCCCGGACCACAGAGATGCGGAACCTCCCGTCTCCTAGAGGGGAAACAGGCTCCGGGGGCGGGCTTCCGCCCCTACTTCCGGCTCCGCCCCCGCGCCGGTTCCAGTCTTGGGTTGGACGTCGGCTTAGGGTTCTTCTAGCCTCTGGCTCCCGGCGCACTAGCGGGTGAGCGGGGTGGGCGCGGACCCGCACGCCGCGGAGTTGCGGGGCGGAGAGTAGGCGCCACCTGGAAGCTCAGGGCGCTCTAGTGCCCCAAGTGCCGGGCCCTTATCCTTTTTACAACCCCTCGTAGACTATAATGGCGACTCTTCAGTTTACAAGTACGTGGCCTAGGGCCCATTTTTGGTGTATCTGAGACAAAGACTGTCTTGCCCCCTTTAAAAATTTACAAGAAAAAGCACTTTAGTATTTAATTGTGGACAGATAGATGCCTTAGGTCAGCCGATGAGGATTTTGAGCCTCGAAGAATGCGGGGGAAGGAACAGTGCGCCTTGGAAAGAGGCTCATAATGCCCTCCCTCTGGGACAGAAGGGTGAGGACATGAAGTCAAGGTCTCTTACGGAGAAGAGTGGAACTCAACATTTTAGAATACTTGCCTGTGTTCTTTCCCGATCCAAACCTCTTTCTGAGAGCGCCAACAAAACCGCGCAACCTTTTTGAACTTGGGTGTCCTCAGTTTTTAAAGGAGGATCATCTCTGCCTTCCTGTCCCCTGTGATTGTACAGAGGTCTGTGTTCGTTTGTGAAACTGATATGCTTCTGACACTGTCGTGTTGAGACCGTTTTGTATAAAGAAGCGTTGCCACAGTGTTCCTGTGGGGGGAAAACGAGACAAATAAGTTTGGGATGTGAACTCTATAATTTCTTAACTCAGTTAATGACTATTAAATTGTTCTGTAAAGGCCAGCGGTAATGGAACTCACTTAACTTTGTTTAGTCTGGCGTTTGTCAAGCATTTTGACCATAGACCTTTGAGTAACACCCTATTAATATCTTCCAGCGTGTTTTTTCCAAGAACACATTTTGGCGAATGCTGATGTAAACAAATCAGTCACCTGGGCACAGGCACTCTCGGTTCCCAAAAGGCAGTTCTACTTTTTGGAAATGGTCTGACTAGACTTCAGTAAGGATAGTTTCAGTCCTGTGAGCATTCAAGAAAAAGTACCACAAGCAGTGTAAAGGAAATAGTCTATCCTCCTTGCCTTTCCTCTTACATACATCATAGACAGTAAATAATGTTACAATATTGAGCAAACATTGCCAATATGCAATTATTATCCAATATGCAATTATAAAACAGTGAGTGTAATAATTGAAAATAATATGAGGTTGGCCAAGTGGAAACACTGGGTTTGTAAAGGAATCAGCATAGAATTATGATGAGGATCCTAGAAGAAAACACAGTATTTCCAAGAATCAAGAAAAAAAAAATTGAAGCCAAAGTCTTAAGCTGTAGGGAAGACTCTGAGAAAAGTCAGAGATCACAAGCTTAGTCCCGCCTGCTCAGACCTACATTGCTCTGAAGACTTGGATGTGGATAGAGGACCCACTTCCAAGAAGATGTACTGGCATAGCCCTTGGCAAAAGTCCTCTGTTCCTACTCCATGGGCCTCTTAAGGTTGCTTATGTTCTCAAAACATGCACTGGCTTGTGCTGAACAAGTGATAAAAGAGACTGAGAAGCTATAGTATCTTTTATGACAGCTGCAGAATTCTCACATCATCATTTTTCCCCAGTAGCTTAGTGATAGCTTAGGTTGGCCCTACTGAGAGTGATAAGGCATGAATACAGGACCCAGGGGGGTCACTGGGAGCCATCTTAGAGCCTGGCTACCATTACTCTCTCGGTTCTCTTGGTAACCTATTAAGGTGATATGTCAATTTAGTTGCCAGGAATGACACTTGTGGTAAAAGTGGCCCTGATTGGTCAACTGCATCTTGTTGGAAGAACTATAATTTCTGATAGGAAGCCACAGCTGTGGGCTGTCTTCTTATTGGTGACTCTTATAACTATAGGGACTCTGGAAGCCACGTCTATAAAGTTGGAACAGAAATATATATATACATACATATATAAAATACATACATACACTATACATATATACCCCCCAAAAAATACACACACACACACACACACACACACAGAGCATCTCCTGTGGGAATGAGGCATTTAAGCTAGGTTGATTTCTATATCTGCCTGGTATGGTCCTCATCTCCTTACATCTAAGCCATCAGCTGGGGAAGAAGGAACTTTATGGACTGCCACAAAGACTCCTCTAGAAAAGGAAGACTTATGTTTACACTGCTAGATATCTGTTTCTTGTTCTCTTATCCTTCTGAAGTGCTGGGTTACAAATGTAGCTTCTGAAGCCAATATTTGTGAACCGTAATGTTTAGATGAGCCACCTGAGAAGACCCTCAGATGGGCGACAGAACTGAGTGTCATGCTAACCCAGGAGTGACAAAGGTAAATAAGACAAACACCCTTTGTAACAACATGAATTAGGGATATGGAAAGTAGAGCATTGAAATATTCAAGGTGAGAGGTGCCCGCCTATAACCCCAGGAGCTCAGAAGGCTGAGCCAGCCTCAGCAATTTAGTGAGACCTTGAGCAGTTTAGTGAGACCTTATTTCTAAATAAAAATATACAAAGGGCTGGAGATGTGGCTCAGTGGTTAAGTGCCCCTGGATTCAATCCCCAGTACCAAAATAAATAAATTTTAAAATAAAAAAGAGAAAGGTTCAAGATGTTGATGCAAGAAATCTGTATGTAGGCATGTGGTAGAACATGTGAAAGGTATGTTGGGGATTCCTAAGACACCCCAAGCTCAAGAAATTTGCTTGCACTACTCAGCATATAGCCATTCTCGTGGCTGTAATTTGTTACAGTGTAGAGAATCCAAAGCAAAATTAGCAAAGGGATAAGGCACATGGGGCAGTCTGGAAGCCACTAGGTACAAGCTTCCAAGAGTCCTCTCTCAGTGGACTCAACACAGGACATATTTCATTCCTCCAGCAGGATGAGTTTGAAAAGTCTATTAAGAAAGTTCATTATAAATAGTTTCCAGAGTTTTCTTTGGGGACTGGTGGTATAGGCACCCTCTGCACAGCATGTATTAGGAGGCCTACTTTCCTCCAGAGTCTCAGAAGGAAAGTGGGTGTTCAACATATACCACAGTTTGCACTAACAGCCTAGCCAGAGTGAGCCTCTGTTACCAGGGAATCAAGGAATGCTCTCAAAATTCAAGCTCCTAAATCCCAGCCAAGGGCCAACCTTGGAAGCAGCGCTTCCAAAAAAAAAAAAAAAAAAAAGTAGACAAGCACAATAGAGCAGTCTCAGGCCTACTAAGGAGACTCTCTGTGCACAGGAGAAATTGTTGTCTCTGGGCAGCAGAAGCTCAGGAAAGACTTTAGAGGGAAATGACGCTTGGGGTGAGCCTGAGAAGCTGAAGAGATGATTATCAACTTGAAAAGATGAGATGGGGCTTCCAGCAGAGGGAGCCTTAGTAGCAAAGGCAGAGAGGTGGGGACTACTCATCTTTGGAGAAGTGTGGGTAGTTTGGAGTGGCTGCCACTGGGTGTGGGTAGTATGGCAAGGTCTTTGATGACCAGCTCATACAGGGCCAAGTGTGCATGCAGAACTGGATGTCTGGAGGTGGAGAGAATTCCAAGAGGGGACAGTATAATCATATGTAAAGGCTAATAGTACTGTATTCATTTGTAAGGACTGTCATAATGAAATAACAGTAGACGTTATTTTCTCACAGTTCAGTAGGCTTAGAGTCCAAGTCCGAGGTGTCATCAAGTTTGGTTTCTTTTGAGGCTTTCCTCCTTGGCTCTCAGTGGCTGCCTTCTCTTCCTCACATGGTCTTCCCTTGGTCTGTGTACATGTTTGGTGTCTCTCATCTCCTCTGCTTGTAAGGACACTGGTCATGCTGGATTAGGGAACACCCTGACAACCTCATTTTACCTTTTTAACAGGCCCTGTCTCTAAATACAGTCACATTCTAAGTTACTGGGAGTTAGGGCTTCAGCATATGAATTTAGAGGGAGGACAAAATTCAGCCCACAAAGCTTCTAAATATTTGGAATTTGTGGAATTGTGCTAGAGGCCTGATAGGGCTTTTAGATTCATTTTTAGGTCTAATTTTAAAAAAAAAAGTAGACAAGCACAATAGAGCAGTGTTTTCCTACTGCCCATGATAAACGGGGGGTCCTAAAATTAATTCTTTGGGGAGGGGTTAATACTTTTTTAATGGAATAAAATGGATTAGAATATAATACATATAATTAAGTACATCACAAATATTGTTTCATAAAAGTTTTGTTTCTCTTATATGTGAATGTAGACTGTTTAATGTTATAAACTATGATATTTGAAATAAGATACTGAATACTTTTCCCACTGATAGAAAGAGGAAGTATCTTATCCTCCAGAGACACAAAACCAATAGGACATACAGAGAGATCAGAGAAGAGGTTTACTTTGGGAATTGGTTTGCGTGACGGTGGAGGCCAAGTATTCCCACAATATGCCATCTACATACCAGGGAACCAGGAAGTCACAGGTGCAATTCAGTCTCAGGTTGAAGGTCTCATATGGGTGTTGTTCAGGGAAGGGGCTTATCAGTGGTTAAGTCCTGGAGTCCAAAGGTCCAAAAACCAGAAGCTCCAACGTCCAAGGACAGGACAGAATGAAAGTGCCAGCTCAAGAATACAGAGTTCACCTTTTCTCCATTTTTTGCAGGGGGGAGTACGGGGGATTAAACTCAGGGACACTCAAAGACTGAGCCACATCCCCAGCCCTATTTTGTGTTTTAATAAAACACAGGGTCTCACTGAGTTGCTGAGCACCTCGAAGTTGCTGAGGCTGACTTTGAACTCTTGATCCTCCTGCCTTAGCCTCCCGAGGCGCTGGGATTACAGGCATGCACCACCACACCCAGCAACTTTCTCTATTTTTTGTTTCATCTGTTCTCTTTACTGATTGGATAATGCCCACTCAAGCTGGTGAAGCCGACCTATCTTTCTCAGTCTACTGATTCAAATGCTAATTTTTTCATGAGACCCCCTCACAGACACACCTACAAGTAATGTGCTACCAACTATCTGGGCATCCTTTGGCCCAGACAAGTTGATGCACAGAATTAACCATCTCTGTACTATTTTCATGTGCTACCTTTAGGAACTCTTGTCAAGGCACAAAAGGACTATTGTGTAGAATAGGTCTTTGCTGCTACATAAGCAAAGAACAAGAAATTCTGGCTTGGCTGGGTCTTCTCAAACAGACACTCATGATGGCCGCAGCACTGTGACCTCAGCCAGTGCCAGCAAAGTGGGAGAGACATCATCACCCTGAAGAAGGGGATGGCCAGTGTCGTTCCAGAGCAGCTGCAGCATATCCACATCCAGCCTGGTATGACCTCGAGTGCAAAGCTGCTGGGCAGACTTGGAAAGTCAGTGTCAAAAGAAGACACACTCTGAGTCAAGGCTTCAGTCCCTCCTCGCCAAGTGTGAAAGAGGTGGGAAAAAAAACACAGGTAGTAAAGAAGGTCATGGTCAGTGCAGAGTGCCCCACCTTGAGAGTCAGAGAAGCAGTCATCACACTGGTGGTCCAAGGGGAACTGTTATTGACACCTTTCTGGGAAAGAGAAATGGACACAGAGACCAACATATTGATTAGGACCACAGAACAGCCAAAGTTCCCCATTGTAGGAGAGTAGTCCTGTAATGACGGCCAACAGCAAGAGAAGGGACTCCAGAGACATGAGAGTGAGGACCGGCCTGTCCATCATCACAGTGTGACCTTGGTCAGGCCACTAACCTGCTCCAAGTCTTGGTCTCCTCATCAGAAACAAGGGGCTTGGCTGGGCCGGCTCTCTGATCCTGTCCAGCTCCTGCAATTCCAGGGAAACGGGAGAGCTGAGTTGCAGGGTTTCAGCAGTGAGCTGGTCATGGAAGTGGCGCTAGCCCTGGAGTCAGACCTGATGCAAGGCCTCTCTGCACTGACCGCCGGTGTCTGCAGGCACATTACTTCTTGGAAGCTCCACTTCCTTATTCAGAATTGGACAGTAATAGCATTTTCCTCGGAGTTGTTGTGAAGATAAACAAGACACCACCCAGAAGTCTCCAGCAGGAAACCTGGCATCAGTAGGTGCTCAGTGAATGGCGGCTGCTAGGATGTTAATGGTCCCCCTCCCTCCCAAACAGTGCAAGCTCTGGTTTCCAGATCAGTCGTCACTGACAGGAGCCTTTTCCGTCCTCTCCATGGGAGGCCAAAGCACAGCTGACAAATGGTGCCATCAAAGGGAGGCCCTGCTGCCAGGCCAGGCCACTTCTCAGAGCAGCCTGGACACCGGGCTCCAGACCAACTCGGGGAACAACGTGGAAAGAGACTGGGGAGCTTGAGGAAGGACTTCCCTCCAGAAGGAAGGAAGCCAGAAAGCTGCCTGGGAGGCCCTGGCTGGGTTGGCCTGAGCAGAGATGAATTGAATTGAGGGGGACACCTTGGCAAGAAGAAAGAAACCCGGTCACGGTCTGGAGGTCTGTGAATGAAGGCCACACGATGCGAAGTCACACACATTTCTTCAGAAAGCTATCTGCATGGACAGTATTGTATTTATGGGATACAAAGTATATCTTCTTTAGACAGAATTTTTTTCATTTTTATTTTATTTGTTTGTTTTACTGTGCTAGGGAACAAACCCAGGACCTCATGCATAAGAGGCAAGTGCTCTACCACTGGAACTACATCCCTGACCCCAGAATTTTATGTTCTAAAATATATATACCACATTCTGTTTGTGAAAATGTATTGACCAATACAGGTTTTCTTTTCTGAGTGAATCTAAAATTTCCATTCAAATACATGCCTGCAACCCCAGCAACTCAGGTGGCTGAGACAGGAGGATCACAAGCTCAAAGCCAGCCTCAGTAGGTCCCTGGAGGTGTGCCTTTGGGATATAGATTTTATCCTTGCTGAGTGACGCTGTCTCTCTCTGCTTCCTGGTGCCATAACCTGAGCTGCTTTCCCACATCACACTCTTCCACCACAATGTTCTGCCTTGCTCGGGCCCAGAGCAATGGAGTTGGCCATCTATGGCCTCAGATCTCTGAAACCATGAACCCCAGAATAAACTTTTATTCCTCTTTAGAAAGAAAAAAAAAGCCAGCCTCAGCAACTTTGCAAGGCCCTAAGAAACTTAGCAAGACCCTGTCTCAAAAAATAAAAAGGGCTGGGGATGTGGCTCAGTGGTTAAGCACCCCTGGGTTCAATCTCCAGTGCCCAAAAAAAGGACATTACATGAAAATTCATGGGATATAGCTAATGGTAGGCATACAGGGAAATTTATAACCTTATAAAAATGGAAAGGCTGAAAATGGTTTGTTCTATATTAAAAACGATGAAAGAATAGAAAAATATATCCAAGGAAAATAGAAGGAAGAAAATAATAAAGATTATGAATCAGTGAAATAGAAAACAAATATACATTAGGGGAAAATAAGAAAATAAAAAGTTGGTTCTTTGAAAATAGTGTATTTAAATGGATAAATTCCTAGCAATACCCATCAACAAAAATAGAAAACACAAACTTCCAAATATTAGAAAGGACGTCACTATAGACCCTACAGACATCAAAAAGATAAAAGAATGTTGTCTTACACCAAAAAATCGACAACTTGCCCCAGCACCTCAAAAAATAAAAACTTTATTGTTTGTTTGTTTTGGCAGTTTGAATGAAATGGACAAATTCCTTGAGAAATGCAGCCTTCCAAAACGGACTAGAAAAAGAAAAGAAAATCAGAATATCCAATATGCAATAAATAAATTGAATCTATTATTTGACAACTTGATGGCTTCATCAATTAATTCTTTCAAATATTTAAAGAATAACAAACTTGCACAAACTCTTCCAGAAAATAGAAAAATCCATGTACCCTTCCCAACTCTTTTTATATGGCCAATATAACCTCTATAGGAAAAAAAAAAAAAAAAGGAAGAAAGAAACTGGACTAGGTTATTGCACAAAGGAAAAAAATCATAGACCAGTGTCAATCATTGTGGTATAACAAAAAAATAGTTGGTCTTTGTTCTTAGTTCCTCTTGGTTCTAAGAACTCCCCAAGCTCTTGGAATCTTCACAGAGACAAGAGTTGTCTTCTGTATGCTATTGAGAGGCCTCTGGGTAGCATCAGGATGGGACATGGGGGTCACCAGAACCACCTAGGTGTGATTAGACAGTTGGAGCTTTCAGGGTCCTCCACGACCTCCAGGGAGGAGAGAAAGGTGAAGGGTTGGAGGCTGAGTGAGTCTCCACTGGCCGGTGATTTAATTATTCATGGCTGTGTAATGGCACCTCCATAAAAGCTCCTAAATAAAGGGGCTCAGGAAGTTTCCAGCTTAGTGAACATATCAAGGTGCTGGGAGGGCGGTGGACCCAGAGAGGGCACAGAAGCTCTGTGCCCCTTCCCCCATACTTTGCCCTCTGTATCTCTTCAATTCAGCTATTTCTGAGTTGTATTCTTATGATAAACCAGTAACATTAAGAAAAGCACTTTCCTGAGTCCTGTGAGTTGTTCCAGCAAATTATCGAACCTGAAGAGAAGTCATGGGACTCCCTGATTTATCGCCCGTTGCTCAGAAGTACAAGCGGTCCAGGACTTGTGACTGGCATCTGAAGTGGTGGCAGTCTTGTGGGACTGAGCCCTTCAATCTGTTGGAACTGATGCTGACTCTGGGGAATGAGTGTCAAAATTGGATGGAAATATAGGATGCCTAGTTGGTGTTGTAGAATCCAAAAACTGGTGGGTGGTGTCAGGAGAAGAGAAAAAAATTGTTTTTCATTAGTGAGTATAGATGCAAAATCTAGCAAATAAAACCAAGCTTCCATCTATAGAGTTTATTCCAGGAATGCAAGGGTGATTTAATATTCTAAAAATCAATCAAAGTAATTTATCACAATAGTGGAAAAAACAAAATCATAAAATCATCTGGATACATACATAAAAACAATGACTTCATGGAAAGTGGTTTGAAGCAGTAGATCTAATATCTTCCTCCCTTTTAGAGTTCTGTCCCAGCAGAAGGAATTAATTTGTAGGAGAAAACTATAGCCTATTGCAGACCTCACCTGGACCATGAGCTATTCCACCTGGTAGGTTGTAGAAGGCCTCTGATTTCCTGGCTTTGCATTTTGATTCCCATTTCTGGTTCTGCGTGTCTTTTACTGGTGCTTCTGTCTGCGAGACAAAACAGAGACTGAAAACAGGTACTGTTTAACAATTAATTATCATATCAGGTACTCTGGTGGGTACTGAGGGGACAAACATGTACCAAGGTCCTGGAAGATTAAGTAACTCATTGAAGGTCCCAATGCTAAGTGACAGAGCTGAGATATGAACCCAGTGAGTCTGGCTCTGGAATTCACACTCTTAATCATTCTGTGTCACTAACCCTGCATGTACATAGCCAACCATGATAATATGCATTAAGCATCAAACAGACATGACTTACACATGCTGTGAAAGCACAAAGGGAGAGCCATTAATTCTGACTCAGGATGGGTTGGTTCTGAAGGCTTTTAAGAAAGAGTTAGCATTTAAGCTGGGACTTAAAAGATGAAGCTTTTAGCTGGTAGAAAATGAGAGTGTATTAGTCAGGACAGATTAGGTCATGCTGCAGTAACAAAGGTTTACCACATACACTAACTCAAGTTGAGCAATGCCCAGGTTCCTCCTTTGATGTAGTGACTCAGCAATCTGGGCTGGTACCACCTGCAGCTCCTCTCATTCCATCCCATGCATTCCTGATTTCTGTGCAGGAGAAAGAGTGAAAAACATGAATAACTCACATTTCTTCAACTTGGAAAACACACACACACACATACACACACACACACACACGAACACGTGCACACATATCACCTCCACACATGACCCATAAGTTCTAACTAAAAGAGCACATGGAATGTTTGTTTGGTGAGAATTTATTGTCTGACACAGAGAAAGGGGGGCATTCCAGACCAAGGGATGTTGTGCAAAGGCTTGAGGGTATAAAAGGGCATGGTGTGGGTGGGAAAGCAGTGGGCCCAGGACTCAGAAGGCCTTAACATCATTCTATAGGCAACAGGAAGCTCTTGGGGAAAGGGAACCGCCATAGTTTGCCTTGTTTTGCAAGATTATAGATGGTAGCCAAAAGGACTGCAAAGATGGCAGAACAGCTTACTGGATACAGCAAAGGCCCAAGCAGAAGCAGTGAGGACGGGCAGGCAGGGATGGTCTCTGGAAGCACCCTTGGAGATGGGGACTCTCTCGTACTCAGAGACTGGATGTGATTTGAGGAGGACAAGAGAACAGGATTCCAAGGTTTCCTGCTGAGCAAATATTGGTATCAGTGTCTGAAACAGGAAATTCAAAAGAAGCAGCCTATTTTGGAAGAGAAAAATTTCCGTTATGCCCTGCTGCTGGAACATATTCATACACATGTCCATGAAGTTTCACTGGAAATACAACTTTGAACTCAGATGAGTGGGGAAGGGCTTCCCAGGATGAGAGTATAGAATAAGCAAAGGAAGGGAGGCTAGAGCTCCCAGGTACACTCAGGGAACTACGGTAAGAACCCAAGTCTCTCCTTCCCATGAACTCGGTCCTTCCAGCCCTGCTCAGAGCCACTTCCGGCTGCCTGTTACATATCTGCATCTGGCGCCCCCTCAATGCACCCAGCTGTCTAGGTCCTATCAACCAAATCCAGAGGCTTCCAGATTGTCATTCTGATTTCACTGTTGCAATCTTGTAGTAACTATTTATTGCAATTTATTACAATTCCATGTAACATTACATAGGCCCTCAATTCACCAAGTTCTTTTAACATGCAGGAATGCACCTGTGCTATCAATGAGTTCAATGTTTTTCCTCCTCAGTGAAATTGAGAAATAGAAAAAGTCAGCTGTGGGGATGGGGTTGTAGCTCAGTGGTAGAATGCTTGCCTAGCATGTGCAAGGCCCTGGATTCGATTCTCAGCACCACATATAAATAAATGAATAAAATAAAGATGTATTGACATCTTAAAAAATTCAAAAAACAAAAAAAGAAAATGTAAGCTGGGTGACCCTGGGCTGATTATTTGACCTCTCTGAACCTCAGTATTTTCATCCACTAGGGAAAAAAAATTAATACATGACCCATCTATTTAAAAGAATGATTGCAAAGATCAAATGAAAATAATGAACGTGAAACAGATATGATCTCAAAGGCAATAACAGGAAGGGGGGCAGCTGGGGTGACAGTGGTACTGATAGAAGTTACTGTTGTCACAGTATGGCCTTAGGGACCAGCCAAAAGCTCCATAAGACAAACTCAGCTAGACAACCTTCCTGAAAGGATCTGACTGATGCTTATGCACCCAGGGCCATGACTGCAGCAAATAAGGCCATGATTTCTGTCCTCCAGGAGCTGGATAGCAAAGTTAGACAGAAAGGGATGACTAAGCACACAGCCCAGGTGAGCCATGCAGGACAAATGACCCAGGAGCTCAGAAGGGACACTGATGACAGGGTGCCCAGGGAATGCTTCCTGGAACAGGAAGTGTAAGACATGATGCAGCCAGGTAGACAAGAAGGAGGCGTGGACTCACCTGGTTGCATCGGAGAGGAAAAGAATCACACAGGAGAGAGCTGAGTCGGACAACTTCCACCTGCCACCAGCCTGCTCCTGTGGCTGGAAGAGTCCCACCTTCTCCAGGAGGGAAGGAGCTCGGGGCAATATCCTAGATCAACCCCAAGGGTTGGGACTTCCTATTTCGATCTGTTGCTAAGCCAGCACTTGCTGCTGACCACAGTCTGGAGAAAGATCAGGTGCTCGGTGCAGACTGTGAGGACGCCTCAGCCCTCCGCACTCTGGGCACAGCGCCAGGGGCTCAGCCAGCATGCAAGGCCCAGCTGGGGCTCCTCGTGCAAGACTGCACACTTCATCTGCACAGACACTTTCTTGGCTCACAGAATTGTTTTGGGAAAGGAACTCTTCATGGTGGCTCCACTCGGAGCTGCAGTCCTTGGCCTTCTGCAGTGTCAGGGCCTGGCAGTGTCTCAGGCCACAGGGTCGTCTGTGGGGTCAGCAGCAGAGAGGACAGCAAAGAGACAGTCCCAGGGGGGATTAGAGAGGGAGCTAGAAGGCAGCCACTGCTCCTGGGGATGGCCAGGGACCAAGGAGCCACCAACCTCAGCATCACTGAGGATCCAGCAGCAGCCACCTGCCCTCTCCTCCCTGCCCAGCACACACACACACGGCCTGTCATGTTAGTTTCTGAGGACAGGGGTTCCAGCTTCTTCATCCTCTCATTGGTAGCTTTTCAAGTTATAAATAACTTTCACTCTAAACACTGTCCTCCCTGGTAAGGAGGCAGAGGGCGCTCAGCAGAGGATGAAGAGGTCCCTATCTGCTTTGCCAGTTCAGAATTTAAACTTCTCTGATAAAAGTATCAGCCATTTCATTCCCTTCTCTTTGTGTTAAAAAGAAAAAGAAATCAATCTGAAGACTTTGAAACTAATTCTTCAATGAGAATTGACAAGAGCTATTTCAAAAGCACAAAAAAAGAAAGGTAGATTTCTTTCCAGCAGGAAAGTCTCACTTTGCACAAAACGCATTTGCTGGAAGAAGGGAACATGTGGTCCATGGATATTTTTAGGGGCCTTAACATTAGGGTGCAGAATAGTTTTCCTCTGCCCTTTCCCCATGTAAATTCATTTAAGGGGTCCTTTTTAAAAAGTATAATGAGTCAAGCCAGACGAGGTGGCGCACACCTGTAATCCCAGCAGTGTGGGAGGCTGAGGCACAAGGATCACGAGTTCAAAGCCAGCCTCAGCAAAAAAAGCGATGCATAAGCAACTCAGTGAGACTCTGTCTCTAAAGAAAATACAAAATAGGGCTGGAGTTGTGGCTCAATGGTTGAGTTCCCCCAATTCAATCCCCAATACCCCTGCCCTCCAAAAAAGTATAATGAATCAAAACAGACACAGTGGCACACACCTGTAGTCCCAGTGACTTGGGAGGCTGAAGCAGGAGGATCACAAGTTTGAGGCCAGTTTCAGCTACTTAGCAAAGTCCTATTTCAAAATAAAAAATAGAAAGGGCTGGGGATGTAGCAGTGGTAAAACACCCCTGAGTTCAATCCCCAGTGCCAAAAAAATTAAAATCATAATGAGTCAAAAGTACAAAAAATCTGACTGACTGAGGTCTGGAATGGTCTTGGAGCAGTGGTCTTGACCTTCTTGTTCAAGCAGAAACAACAAGATAAAATCTACCTTGATTTTTTTTGTAGCTTTATTTTTTAATCATAACAGGTATTACTTTATTTTTCCCCACATTTGTATTGGTGCATTTTAGTTCCACCTTGATTGAAAGCTCTCTGGAAAGGGTGCATACTGGGACCTTTCCAGGCCCCTATATCTTCACATTCTGCATGCATCCCTCTGGGTTGTCCTCTTTCAAGCCCAGTGAAATGTCCTGGTCCTTCTGCATATGGTCCCCTCCACACTCCACCTCCCCTCTATTGACCAGACCACAACTTCCTGGTTCTTCCAGAATCCCAACTTCTCCATAACTATTTCTCCAGGCCACAGACAAATGTTTCAAGAAATGGGTCATCAATGGACCTCATGGGGCCCCATCCCAGGCCTAGTGTTCCCTCTCTCAGATTCCAGTTAACTGAGCTGGGGGTTGAGGGATTGAAAGACTCCAGCCAGGGCGGGGTTGGAGCTCAGTGGTAGAGTGCTTGCCTAGCACGCATGAAGCCCTGGGTTCAATCCCCAGCAAACCCCCCTACACACACACACACACACACACACACACACACACACAAAAAAAAAAAAAAAAAACAACTTCAAAGAACCCAGACAGTCACTAAACACTAAAGTGTCAAAAATCAATGGCTTCTGAACCCATCTCACCCAGACTCACTTTTTTTCTCTCATTCAGTGGCTGTCACCCTCCGTCAGAACTCAGGGACTGGAATTTTCCTATAAACCAGAGAGGGCTCCCTGGGGAACAATCGTCATCATCTACTTGGCTGTGCAGAGACATCAATCACAATCCCAAACCACTCTGTTTTCTAGAAGATGACTCATCCCAGTGACATCCCTGTCACAAAGTGCCCAGGCCCAGTATGGACCTGTTAACTGGGCCCAGCCTGTTCTTGTTACATCCTCAATGACCTGTTGGATGTGTGTCTCAAGTCTTCCAGAATATTCCTTGAGAGAAAAAACTGTCTTCCAGACATTGCCACTTGGCTCCAACCAACAGACATGTACTAGAGCCACAGCGAAACCCACATTTCCCTTCTTCTTTGTCGCAACACCCGCTTCTGGCACCCCATCTGCCTGAAGAACACCCTCACATCCTTCTAGGCCCACCTAAAAACTCAACAAGCTTTTCAGAATCTTCTTACAGAAAGAACTCCTTCCTGCATAAAGCAAATACCCATACTTAGACACTTCCTTAGCCTCCAAGTGTCTGCCATTGCAGCTGTGACAGGCCATGGGGTGTCCATGGTCATCTCCCACTACTAAACTGTAAGTTACCCGAAGACAGGAACTGTGTCTTGAAGTCTTTGTTTTCCAGCGTCTAACAATATCTGAGACCATAGTAAGTGCCCAATAAACGTTAAGCAGAGAAATGTATGAACGATTCAAGCAATTCCAACCCCACCCAGACCTCCTCAAGATCCCTACTCCTTGTAGCCCTCACCCAAGCCCAACTGTTTCCTTAAGCCAGGTACAAAAGTACTTTAGAGGGCTTGGAGAACTTTTTTTTTTTTCCATCTTATCCTAGGGGCCAGGATGGCTGAAACACAGCAGCTTCCAGGAGCTGGAACAGGAGGCCCATGGGTGCTGGAGGCCACGGCAGGCTGCCTCCCCTGCTTCCATCCACTACATTCCTTGGCTGACTCCCCCAGGCAAAGCCCCTGGACAGGCGAAATCTCCCCCTCTCTCTACCACATCTTAAACAAATCCAGGCATCACATGTTGACGGCTTGGCTGGTGGAGAAAGTCTCCCCAGGGGCAGCTTGAGCCTGAGATGAGGGAGGTGGAAGCATGAACTTGAGCTTGCTGGGAATCCCAGGAGAAGGAAGGGCCCTTGGATCACACTGCTCTCCCTGGCCTCATGAGACACTGCCATTTCCTAGGTGGCCAGAGTTGTGGGGGACACAGGAAGACTCTACAGCTTGGGAAAAACAAGAGACATCCCAGCCACTGCTCTTGCTTACATCAGAGTGGGCTCTTGAACTTGAACCTGACCACATCACTCACCAGCTACAAATTCCTCAGTGGGTCCCTTCAGGCAAACCTGGAGCACATTTGTAAAGCTCAGGGGACCTTATGATCCACCCCCTTCCTGCCTGCCCAGCCTCACACTCCCCTTGCACAGTAAGCTCAGCATTAGTGAACAACTTGCCCTCACTCCTGCCGGATGCTCACACTTGGGTCCTGGGGCACATGGCACCTGCTGCCTGGGCCCCCTGCTCCCCCTGCCTCAGTTTCCTTACCCTGTAAAATGGAGATAATAGACCTATAGCCTTGGTGTAAGAAGCCATAGTAGGTACTTGGGGAACCAGACAGGGATCATAAGGAGAGCAACACAGGCACATTCATGAGCAGGTTAGCCCTCTGGGCCACTGAGTGGCATCCTACCGGGTGGAGAAACAGGTGAACACTGTCAGAAGAGCCCCACCTGAGGGGGGAGGGAGCTTCATATTTACCTTCAGTGTCATTTGCAGGCTGCTCCTGGGGCATCTACTCCCTGGCACTCAGGTCACATAAGTGCCAGTCATGTTCACAGTGCCAGAGTAACCCTCCTGGTCAAGAGGTTCAAGAGCTTGAAGCTGAAGTCCTTGGTTTGGGGTGGGAAGCCAACAGCATCTATATGGCCTACCTCCAGCTCTGCCATTGGACCGAGAGAGCTTGGCTTGTCTGGACTAGGACACCACAAGATTCCTTGTGGTGGGTCTAGCCCTCAGTCCACCCACATTGCCCCAGGCTGGACACCCTGAAGCTGCCCTTGGATGGGTCCCTTAGCCTCTGGGATCATTGAGTACAGGGTTGCTCCTGTCATGCTCACCATGTGTCCCCAGAACATGAACAATGTTCAGCACAGTATTTGTACACGTGGACGGCTGACTGGCTGACTGAGAGGAAATGATGCAGACCACGTCACCAAGAACCCCTGACATTTAGCCCCAAACCCAACCAAGGGATCCAAGCGACAGGAGACAGTGACCACTGCCTTTGAAGCTGCGGGCATGTTGTGGCCTATGTGTGTGGGATAAGTTTTTACTTTCAAATATCACACTTCAGATCCAGAAATGGCAACCTATAGAAGCTGCGAAATTGACACGTGGGTGACTGGGTTCCTGATGTGACTCAGAGCAGCCAGGGGCCCGGCTGAACTGGTGTCTGCCCCCTGTTCCTGGGGGCGGGCTCTGCCCCTCCCACATTCTGCCCGCGCAGTGCTGATTCTTTCTTCAGGACCAAGAAGCAGATTGGAAACCTAAATAAATACATTTTAAAAATTATTATTGAAACACATACTAGGCAATACGATGGAGCCCCGAGAACGGCCCCGCAGGGCTGCCCGCCCCTTCAGCCCCTTCTGCACAGAATTTCCTCGGCTCCCTCTCCCCAGACTCGGACCCCGCCCACCTGCCAGGGCCCAGGTGTGGGCACCGGGTTATCTTTTGAAGAAATGCCATCCTGGGCCTGTACTGCTGGCCCTGGTGTCGGGTCGTCATCCTGGACCCTGAACACAGACGGGGGACAAGGGGAAAGCCCCAAGTTAGCAAGGCAGCCTGACGCGGCCAGCGAGAAGCTGGACTGGGGGATCACGGAGCCTCTGCGGCCCCTGGACTCTCCCTCGCACCGGGCGACTGGCAAAGCAGCCGGAACCCGCGCCAGCCAATCAGCGAGCGCCGCCGCGGGCTTATTAGCATGCGCTGCGAGGGCGCGCACCTGCCACCAGGGGGCGGCGTCCGATCCTACCTGTACCCCGCGGAGCCGCAGGTGGGACCCGCAGGTCAGGGACGCGCGAGCAGAACGATCTGTCCCAAGGAGCGAGACTTGGCTGCACCGCTAAAGCCTGAGAAAATGAAAACCGTATTTGGCGAGCTTTGGAGCTTTGTCTAGCGTACCCTCGTGTCAACCAACGGCCTGGAGTGTGGTTGGTGGCGAAGACGCTGTCACACGCTAGATGGGCTGGCTCTGAAACCCAGATGTGCCGCTCAGCTCTGGGCTTTCGAGTCAGGTATGGTAGCTCTCTGGGCTTCCTTTTTCTCATCTGATCAACAAGAATAACTGCTCCTTCTTTGGTTCTGGTTTTGGTTTTGAGATTACTGAGCCAGTGCACGTACAACCCCTTTAGAACCAGGAATAACCCGCGGTGAATGTCCAGTGAGTAATAATTTCTCCTTTGCCTCCTGAGACTGTCTTTGCACACACAAGCTCAGTCCCACCCCCTACCCCAGGGCTGGCGATAGAATCTAGGATGTCTCCCAGGCCAAGGACAGCTTTACCACTGAACTACACCCCAAGCATGTATGTATGTATATATGCATATATATACACACATACATATTAATGCACATACATACACATATACATATGTAATATGTATACATATATAAACATTATATGTGTGTATGCTGTGTATGCATACAAACACATATTATTGTTGTGTGTGTGTGTGTGTGTGTGTGTGTGTGTTTAAGCTTATAAACTGTTGGAGTAATACATGGAAGAAGAGTATAGTCTATGGAATCAGATTACTTGGAGTCAAACCTCAACCCTGCTACTTACTATTGGTGTGACCTTGGCTAAGTTGCTTAACCCCTCTGTGCTTTGGTTTCTATCAAGTGGAGATGGAACAATGACAGCGCCTACCTCAAATGGTTATATTAAGGGAAGATAAGAGAGTAATGATTCAATAAATATCAGTTGTTATTATTAATATTATTAATATTAGAATCATAAACAGAGCACAAAATTTGAAATACTAACTAAACCTATGACAGAATGAGATGTCCCAGGTCTGACACCCAGGATTGTCAGGACCAAGGACATGCCCGCTTCTTATTCCCAGAGCTGAGTGACCTAAGTGTTTCCCAGAGTGTGCTCTACCATCTCTGCTTCTCAAACCCTAATGCCTGGGCTGGGGATGTGGCTCAAGCGGTAGCGCGCTTGCCTGGCATGCATGCGGCCCAGGTTCAATCCTCAGCACCACAGACAAACAAAGATGTTGTGTCTGCCGAAAACTAAAAAATAAATATTTTTTAAAAACCCTAATGCCCATCATAGTCTTCTTAAAGTCTCGTTGAAATGCAGATTCTGATTCAGTGTGTATGGGGAGAGTCTGGATTCTGCATTTATAAAGGTTGCCAGGCGATGCCTCTGCGAACCTCAATCTGAGCCGCAAGAGTCTTAAAGTCAAATACCCTCAGAAATCCCTGTGTTTAATACATTTAAGAGGGCATGCAGTAGCAGGACTCCCCAGTAACTTGAGATACAGGATAGCTT
Organism: Spermophilus citellus; assembly: GCF_964194105.1. Taxonomy (NCBI): domain Eukaryota; kingdom Metazoa; phylum Chordata; class Mammalia; order Rodentia; family Sciuridae; genus Spermophilus; species Spermophilus citellus. The sequence continues at coordinate 66,673,289 of NC_138199.1, forward strand.
TGCAGAAAGATAAAAGTCTTTATTTTATAAACCAATGCAAGAAAGATAAGCGGGCTGCTTGTTTTCCCACGCTAGTGCCCAATCCCTCTCCCAGATGAATAGAAGATGTGGCTTGCCATACTTAAGCCTCACTGCAAAGGAACTGCTTCCCACACAGCCCCTTCCACATCCCCACTGCACCCTGGGTCATATTTTGAATGACGTAACTTGACCCATAGACTGGTGATCCACCTAGAACCTAGAACAAGGTGCCAAAGATGAACTGGGCCAATGAGATTATTATTCTTGCAGATAACTTGACTCAGTAGAAGGAGGCAAATTTGAAAAGACCCCAGGGTGGAATCAGGCCCAGGATGAGACAAAGCCATATGAGAGCTCAGGTTACAAGGGAGACAAACTCTGCGCATGTAACAGAAGCCTGGACCGGAAGTGGGAAAGGGACAGAGGCACAGAGCAGTGCAGAGGTGACCTGATGGCAGTTAGAAGTTGAAGTGCACACCTGTAATCTAAGCGACTCGGGAAGATCCGAGTTCAAGGCCAGCTTGGGCAACTTAGTGAGACCCTGTCTCAGAGTAAGAGATGAAAACGGCTGGAGATGTAGCTCGGTGGTCGAGTGCCCCTGAGTGCAATCCCCAGTACTGAAAAAAGAGAGAGAGAGAGAGAGAGAGAGAGAGAGAAAGAGAAAGAAAGGAAGGAAGGAAATGAGGGAGGGAGGGAAGGAAATGGAGGTCTACAGTTGGTGACAAAGCAAATTGTGTCATCTCAGTTTCTCACAGTGGTGATGAGCTATAGATTGGAGCAATGCTAGCTGTATGTCAGCAAGCCTGTTGCTGTCAAAGGGAAAAGAGTCAACTGTGCGCCTCCTTTCTAGAAAGCCCAAACCCAAGCTTCAGCCAATGGGTAGCAGCAGGAGGACTTCGTTGGGATCTTATCTTCATTCTACCAATCTACACTGTCCCCACCTGGTCCTGACTTCATGTTTAGTGTGTTTTCCTTGCTCTGGTTCTTTTTTTTAATATTTATTTTTTAGTTATAGGTGGATGCAACATCTTTATTTTATTTTTATGTGATGCTGAGGACTGAACCCAGCACCTCGCATGTGCTAGGCAAGCGCTCTACCACTGAGCCACAACCCCAGCCGCCCTGGTTCTTAATTTATGCTTTACCATTTTATGTTATGCATCTCCTGTATGCCTCATTGGCTCAAATGTGAAAAGAAACATGGGATAAATAAACAAACAGGCTGGGCATGATGGTGCACACCTGTATCCCAGGGGCTCAGGAGACTGAGGCAGGAGGATCACAAGTTCAAAACCAGCCTCAGCAACTCAGCGAGGCCGTAAGCAACTTCAGGAGACCCTGTCTCGAAATTAAGACTAAATCCCATTCCTCAGTCTATACCCAAAGGACTTAAAATCAGCATACTATAGTAACGCAGCCATATCAATGTTTATAGCAGCTCAATTCACAATAGCTAAACTGTGGAATCAATCTGTCTTCAATAGATGAATGGATAAAGACACTGTGGTATAGATACATAATGGAATATTACTCAGTATTAAAAAGAATAAAATTATGGCACTTGCAGGTAAATGGATGGATTTGGAGAATATCATGCTAAGTGAAGTAAGCCAAGCCCAAAAAAACAAAGGTCAAATGTTCTCTCTGGTAAGTGAGTGCTGATCTATAATGGGAAGGGAGGAGGCAAGGGAAAAATGAAGGAACTTTGATTGGGCAAAGGGGAGGGAGAGTAGGGAGGGTGCATGGGGGCAGGAAGATGGTGGAATGAGATAAACATCATTACCTCATTACCCTAGGTACATGAATGACTGCACACATGGTGTGACGCTATATGGTGTACAACCGTAGAAGTGTAAAGTTGTGCTGCAATTGTGTACAAATTCATTCTGCTGTCATATATACCTAATTAAAATAAATTAATTAATTTAAAAATTAAAAATAAAAAGGGATGGGGATGTGGCTCAGTGGTAAAGCACCCCTGGGTTCAATTCCTAAAACCAAAACAATGAATTAATAAATTAAATTAATAAATTAAGTTAATAAATAGGTCAGATGCAGACTAGGTTAAGTGGAATGGTGTCTGAATCATCATTGCCCCAATTTCTCTTGTTAGTCATCATCGCAGGCAGAGAAATAGGTCTCTAGCTGCACATCACAGAATTCACCCAAAACTGGACATTGATCCACAATGTTCACATTGTCAAACAAAGATGTGAAAGAAAGGAATGACTGATACCTTAGAAAATAGCACTTGCATCCAAAATTTCTTGCCAATCTAAGGTCAAGCCAGGTGCTTTCAAAAACCGATCAAATGTCTACACTGAATCAGCATCTCAGGGCTAAACTTCAATGTTAGGATTTCCAACTCTTGTCAAAAGTCCTTATAAGAACCAGTCTTGCCCAGCGTGGTGGTGCACACTGTCATGCTAGCAGCTCGGGAGGCTGAAGCAGGAGGATCTTAAGTTCAAGGTCAGCCTTAACAACTAAGCAAGGCCCTAAACAACTTTGTAAGACCCTCAATGTTAAAAACTAAAAAGGGCTGGGAATGTGGCTCTGTGGTTAGACACCCCGGGTTCAATCCCTGGTACAAAAAAAAAAAAAAAAAAAAAAAAAGAAGAAGAAGAATATAAGGGGGGGAAATGTTAAAGAATTTAATACTATCAAATCTGAGAAAAGACGTTGAAAGACTTGAAATTGAGTGTATGACAGGAGGGAACATAATGAGAAACAACTTGGACTGGAAACTTGGTTCAATCTTTTCTAAAACCAGCTGGGGTGCTCCTGGGCCAGTCATTCATCCTGGGTGATTTTTTTTTTTTCACTTGTAAACGTAAAGGTTGGGCCAGACACATCTGCTCTGCTTGTATTCTGGGATTTGTAGGACAAACAAGACACATGGTACCTGGACTGCCTGGGTCTAGATTCCGGGCACTGTCACTTGTGAATTGCTTGACCCTGGGTAGTTTTGGAGCCTTTCTATGTTTCAGTGTCCCTGTCTATAAACTAATAGCAATAATAACCCTCATATGGAGATGACTTGAGATTGTTGGCTACCATTATCTTAAAGGTGGCCCAGCCTGCTTTTCCCACTATCCTCTTTTCTAACATCCTCTTTTCTGAGAGCCACGTGCCCACTGTGCCTACCCAGCAACCACAGCCATGTCATTTGGAATCTCAGCCCTGTGACATCTAACACCAAGTGAATAATCTCCATACACCTCCAACCCACGTCTCCTCACTGTTCCCTGTCGCGGCAAATAACACCACCCACACACTCACGTGCTCATCCCACAAACACGGGGTTGACCAGATATTCCTTTCTCCTTTATTCTCCAAAATCTAATCAATCATCAAATTATGTTGACTTCCTGGATAGTTTCTGTTTGTTGTGTGTGTGTGTGTGTGTGTGTGTGTGTGTGTGTGTGTGTTTCAGTCCTGGGGATCGAACCCCCGGTGCTCTACTACTGCAGACTGCCCCCAACCCTTTTTTATTCTTATTTTGAGATAGGGTCTTATTAAGTTGCTGAGGCCTCAAACTTAGGGTCCTCCTGCTTCCTGACAGCCTCCGGTGTCACCGGAACTAAAGGTGAACGTCACCACGTCTGGCCCTGAATGTTTCTTTAATACATCTATTTCTTTCTTCTTCACTGTCACCAGGTCAATCCTGAGTACCAGCTTCTCTTGCCTGGACAAGCACCGTGGTGCCCAGTAGGTCTTCCTGCCCTCCTCCTGCCACATACCCCCTTCCAGCTTCCGGTTCATTCCTCCCACTCGGTCAGAATGATTTTTCAAAAAACTATATATTTGGACATTTCCCTCTTTTCCTTAAAAGCCTTCAATGATCGACCACAGTTTTTAGGGGAAAAGCTCCCCCCACCCACACCACCCCATTTCTTTTCTGGGGGGAGTGGTACTGGGATTGAATCTGGCAATGCTTAACCACTAAGCCACATCCCTCAACTTTTTAATTTTTTATTTTGAGACAGGGTTTCACTAAGTTGCTTAGGGCCTCACTAAATTGCTGAGGTTGGTCTTGAACTTGTGATCCTCCTGCCTTAGCCTTCTGAATGGCAGGGATTACAGGCATGTGCCCACCATGCCTGGCCAGGGAAAAGCTTGTTTTTAATGAACCCTACAAGGCCCTTTGGTCTCTATCCCCCAGTCACGCCATATCCGTTTACATTTTTGGAACAACACAAGTCTCTTACAACCTCGGGGCAGTCACATGTGGCCAGAACTATTCTTCAGTTAGATTCTTCCTGGATGACTCGTCCTTTAGTTTCCAACCAAAATGTCACTTCCTCAAAGGGGAGCCCTGTGTGGATTTTCTTCCTCTACTAGGTTAGGTCCTTCCATTATGCATTTTTTTTATGGTGGGGGGGGTCCACTTTCCTTAATTATAATTTTTTTTCACGTGTGAAAGGGAGGTTAGGTTTGTAAACCCATGTTTATTGCGGTTTAGTCACAATAGCCCAAAGGTAGAAGCAAGCCACAGATCCATCAATGGATAAATGGATAAACAAAATGTGTTATATATACATACAGTGGAATATTATTTAGCTCCAAAAAGGAAGACAGTTCTGGTACAGAGATCTGCTACCACGTGGATGGTTATCCTGTGATATCTCCACACAGCCTTCCTCCTGGGCCTTTTGGGGACAGACTCTGGATTCTCATAGTCATATGCACTTCTTGGCTCCATGCCAGGGGTAGAGCAGTTTCTCAACAAATTTATGAGAGAAGGAGGAGATTTGTAAACATGCAGAGCAGAGCACAGGTTAGGGAGTCCATGGCCCCAAGAGCCTGGTTTCTGCCTGTTCGGTGCCAGAATCTGAAAAGCTCTGCTGCACCTCCCCTAGTTGTCTGTGGACCTGTGATTAAAATTCCTCTGCTTGAGATGGCCTGAGCCTGCCTCTCCCTGGAGTGCTGGAACCCGGGCTTCTCCCTCTCCAAACCCCCCTGGAGGCCTTTCAGACAACAATCAAGACCACCACACACCCTCCTGGAGTCACCCTGTTACAAACCAGGCACTCTCCTCTAATCTTCATTGCCACCTCCTGGAGAGAGAGTAGGGGATGGTGACACTGATCCCCAGTGAGAATCCCAGGCCAGAACAGGAAGAAACAAAGGTCCCCTTCAAACCTGTGGAGAGTGATGACGGTCTTTCTGACTCTCTCTCGCTGCTGCGTTTGCTCTGGGAACTGCCTGTGTGAAGGTGCAGGTCAAGATGGCCCAGTTGCTATGGTGATGCCCGGCCAGAGGAGGCACGTGGGCTGTGTGCGAAGTTGAGCAGCTGTGTCAGTCGGAACCTTGAGCTCAGTCACCAGCTCCTGGGAACAGAGAATTCTGGGCATAACAACTCCAACGACTTGCCGGTCCTGTGTCCTGCAGATTGATTGCCTGCTCTGCTAAAACTTTCCCACAGATAACCTTTTGGGGAAACCTATTTAATAAACATGCAAGCTAGCTCTGGATCTGTCAAACTCCACCCGAGTTTGGCCGCCCACCTGGCCCCACTTTTGTCTCTCTCTGTGTGTCTGTTTGGCTTTTCTTCATCCCCCAGGGCCACTTGTCCAGTTTCCTCACTGAATCCCTGGCCACAGTGAGAGAGATGGGAGGGCTGCGGTACAAACTCAAGAAACCCATCACGCTCCTTTCTGTGAATATTAAAGACATAGAGGCAGAGTAGCTGGGTGTTCAGGGGAAGGCTTGTTCCCCCTTCTTTCCTGCCATTTTCTTCCTAAAATCTGATCCCCCAGATGTACAGCCCCCAGCGCTGCCCCTTCCCTGTGGGGGTGGAATGACTCTGGATTATCAATTTGGGAAGAACTACCTCCCATTCCTCTTAGGCATTGAGCTTCCTGCCCCTGCATCTGCTGTGCATTACTCCACCCCAAGAAGCCCTGCCCTGGGCCAGCAAGATGGCCACTGACCAGGTGGAAGACTGTGCCTCCTGGTATCAGCAGGCTCACTGAGCAATCCAAGCCCTTTTTTTTTTTTTTTTTTTTTTTTTAGTACTAGGGATTGAACCCAGGGGCTCTGAGCCACATCCCACCCCATTACCCCATTTTATTTTTTTATTTTGAGACAGAGTCTCACTAAGTTGCTAAGGCACACACAAAGTTGCTGAGGCTGGTCTCAAACTTGTGATCCTCCTGCCTCAGCCTCCCAAGTCACCGGGATTACAAGTGTGCATCCCCACACCTGGACGACACAGCCTTTATCAAAATAAAGGTGCTATTTCCACGCTCAGTTAATCCAACCCAGGCAGAGAACAGGGGCACTCCAGGCTGTCCCACCAGAAACCCCACACTCAGTAGAATCCTCAGGGCGGTTCAGTAGAGGAACAAGTTTCAGTGCTCGGCCCCTCTGAGCGGAGACATGCCAAGCTGAACTCCAGTGGCAGCTGTGGAGACAGGTCCCACTCTTATGGGATCCCCAAGTCAAGACACGCTGCCTTAGCCAAGTCCCCACCTCCCACTGTCCCTGCTTCAGGTAAGGAGGACCACAGTCCCAGGGTGGGAAGTCCTTAGTACACTGCTGCCACACAAGCCCTGGCTGGCTGGGGCTGCTGCCACCCGATCCCAGAGGCCTCCCCGATTTGCCGGGTCTCCCAGGGCCAATGTCAATGGCACTGAAGGATAGCACCCCTCCTTTACTGGATGCCCATGTCCACGGGGTGTTGAACCCTCACACCTTTCCTATGAGAAACCTGCAATTATAATGAGTCCCAGAGGCTTTGAGTCACTTGTCCAGCTCCTGTGGCCTTGAGCAGTAAGCAGCTCGGCCTCGGCCCAGCTGTTCTGGAGTCCACACTCCTAAGTCCCCTCTGGGCAATTCGGGCCAAATGAACAGTTAACTGATGACCGCCGCTCCCCCAGGACACTGGCCACCAAGAATTCCCCTGGGGCTATGGCAACCCTGATGTTCTTGTGACAGGCTCAGGCCCAGCCTTCCCCCGCGTCCAGCCCCTCCTCCTGCCACCAGCTGCAGATCTGAAGCCAGAGCAGCAGCGGGGCGCATCCCACTGTGATTCTCAGGCAGGGACTTTCCAAAGCTCCATCCCTCCCGCCTTCTGCCCCGGACTTTCCTGGGAATGGAAGGGTACAGGAAGATGACTCCCAGCGCACAGACAGGAAATGAAGACAGAGCACCTGTGAGAACGTGAATTCCACGTCCACCAGTTCCACTTTCTTTATTTAGACCATTTCACATTCCACCTCCTTCACTCTCGGGGTCCTCCCACTCTGGTGGTTCTGATGACTCACTTTCAAATCCCCCACGACGACACGACAGTCTATGGCTTATCACCTGATCGGGGTCCCCAAACCACACATCCCTTTCTTGAACTTGGCAGCTCCCCCTTCCGCTCTTTCCCATGACAGTGTCCCTTCTCAAGTCTCTGACCCAACTTCCAGTCCCCCAACTCAGCAGGCAACTAGGCAGCTGGGCTAAGCAGCTGGTGGCCCAGACTCCAGCCATCCCCACCACTCACCTGCGCCTGCCCGTGGGGTGGCCTTTCCCCCGCTCCAGGCCCCCCTCTCCAGCTGTGTAGATGAGCCTTCGTGTGTCCTCCTATGTTCTCCTTAAGCCCACCCTCCCTGCTCGCCAAGCCCACCTCCCCCATCCCACAACCTCCTGATGTGTTGATGACCCCAGTCTCCACTCCAGCCCTCACCGTACATTTTCTAGGCCAACACTGTCCCATAGAACTTGCCAGAGGATGAAAATGTTCTACAAACTGTGATGTTCCATGTGGCTCCTGAGCCCTGGAAATGTGGCTACTCTGACCAAGGCTGAACTGTAGGTGCTATTTATTTATTTTTTCAGTACTGGAGATTGAATCCAGGAGCATTCTACCACTTAGCTATATCCCCAGCCTTACCTATCTATCTCTGTCTATCTACCTATCTATTTTTGAGACATCATCTCACTAAATTGTCCACCTTGAACTTGAGATCCTCCTGCCTCAGCCTGCTGAGTCCCTGGGAATACAGTACCATGCCTGGCTGTTGTTTAATTTTAATTTATTTAAGTTTGAATCGCTGCATGTGGTTAGTGGCTACCCTATGGGACAGTCCGGTTCTAGAAGTGCATCACCCACTGCCTGAGGACATCCTGACTAGGATATCATTCCTACTCAGCAAGTCCCAAAGAGCTTCTTAGCACCCCACCATCCCCAACCCACTTCCAGGCCCTGGAGCAAAGTGAAAACTTCTCTTCCTTTTGATTTCTCTTACTGGGTTGACAGTATCAACAGACAGGTGTGTCCCCAAAGCCTGAACTCCTAGACTCTTCCTTTTCCCTCATCTTCCACAATGATGTCGCCACCAGGCGTGGTCAGCTCTTCCTCTCCAATGACTTTCAGCTCTGTCCTTGCCTTCCCAAGCTTTCTCTGAAGCTTTGGTTCAAACCAAAGCATCACTGGTCCGGCTATCCCCGGTTCCCTGCACCACCCTCCCCAGTCCATCAGCTGACCCTCTGGGCTTCCTCTCTCCTTTGCTTTGGCAGCTCCACCTCTCCCACATCAAGCCCCAGGGAGCTGCATTCCACAGACTCCATTGCCTGGACTATTTCCTTGCACAAGGCCTTCCATGTAATCAGGAGCCCAGGTGGGAAGAGATGGGGCACAATCAGCTGAGCTCCGGGAGGGGAGCTGTGGGTGGCCGCCTCCCACTGCCACAGCCCTGTCAGGTGGTGGCTCCTCCTGGTGCTGGGGATTCTAGTCCTCCCCTCTCCTCTGCTCTCGCCAGCCCTGATGCACTCACAGTCCCTGTGCTGCTAGCACCGGGCCTTACCCTGGCCTGTGTCCATTCCTGCGTCCTTCTCAAACCCTCAGATGAAGTCCGTGTATTAACTCTCCCTGGTTCTGTTCCCTTCAGTCCTTGATTGATGGTCCAAGCCTTGAGAAGCCTCCCCATCACCCAAGGAGATGGATGAAGACTGTGCTTCTTTGGAGAACACAGGAAGTAATTCACGACTTGTCTCCTACCTACTCTCCCACCCTCCTTCCCTTCTCTTCCCTTCCAGGCCTACAACACCAGGCTGTTTGTGACATCCTGAATGGGTCGTGTTGTTTTGTGCCTCCATGCCTAGGCCTGCCGAGCTCTTTCTTAACCTTTGAAACACTTCTCCGTTCGTCACCTCCTCTAGGAAGTCTCCCAGGCCTTCCTCTCTACTTCTACGCTTTGTACAGATCCCAATTTTTTTGGAGTCACATTATTATTATTATTATTTTGCAGTACTGGGGATTCAACCCAGAGGTGCTCTACCACTGAGCTACATCCTCAGCCCTTCTTATCTAGAGACAGGCTCACGTATTGCTGAGGCTGGCCTTTAACTTGTGATCCTCCTATCTCAGCCTCCTAAATCCCTGGTATTGCAGGCATGTGCACCCTACCCAGTTCACATACCTATGAGCTGGTGTTATCCACATCAGTAGTTACTCCTTTCTACTAACACTGTGAGCTAAGTATTATTGTCCCTGTTTTTAGAGGATGCTTAGAAGGTTCAGTTTATGGGGATATGTCAAGTTCAGAAAACTAGTAAAAAGTTTCCACTTGATGGCAAACCAAGTCCTTCTAGCTGCACAGTTGATACTTTTGGTCACAATTTCATGTTGCTGCAGCTCTTCCCCAGAACAATCTAAAGAGCCTGGTTTGATGGGTTGAATGTTGTCTCTCTGCAAAAAAAGGATATATTGGAGTTCTAGTACCGTGTACCACCACATGTGACCTTATTTGGAAATAGGATCTTTACAGAGGTACTCAAGTTAGAGTGAGGTCAGGTGGTCCCTCATCCAATATGATTAGTGTTCTTATAAACGGAGAAATTTGGACACAGACACAGGGCAGATGATGGGAAGATAGAGGGCCATCTTCTGATGGCCATATGAATGGAGTCTTGCCAAGGATCTGGCAAACACCAGAAGTTAGAGGAGTCAAGGAAGGATTCTCCCCTAGAACTGTCAAAGAGAACACAGTCCTGCCAATCCCTTGGGTTTGGACTTCCAGCCTCCAGAATGTGAGACTGCAGATCTCTGTTTTGGTTTTTTGTCTTCTGTTTGTTTGTGCAGTTCTGGGGATTGAACCCAGGCATGCTCTACTACTGAGCTATATCCCCAGTCCTTTAAATTTTTTATGATGAGACAGAGTCTCACTAAATTGCTGAGGCTGGCCTTTAATTTACAATCCTCCTGCCTGAGCCTCCTGAGTCGCTGGGATTACACTGCACCCAGTCCTGCTAGATTCCTGTTGTGTTAGCACCCAGTTCAGGCACTTTGTTATAGCATTTCCAGGAAACTCATGTGGCTGAGGAAGCTGCCCCTGAGAAGGGCTTCAGAACCTCTCTCTGGGAGTCTGGGTGTCTCAGAACACTAACTGGGTGTGGAGTCTACCTAAGGTTCTATGGAGTATGTTAAAATTATGCTTCCAACTGGATCTAGGGACCCCATGGCTTGTAAACCCAAGGCACCCCAAGGATATATCCTAAGCATGTTCAAATCCCAGCTCCTAGCTCAGGGCCTAACACCCCCCAGCTTCCAGGGCTGGACCTGGAGTCAGGACACTCTGCTCAGCTAAGGCATCAGGAGTCTGAGAAGGGTATGGGGGCTCCAGGGTGTCCCCAAGACTGGCAAAGCTCCTGTGCACATTCCCACAGGCCTCCTGGGACATCTGCAATCTCCTGCCATAGTCAAAACAACCAAGTCAAGTTTGGGGTTCTCCGGTGCGCTCTCCGCCTGCTTCCCGAGGGTGACTCACGGCTCCGTGGAGAGAAGCGGGCTGGGACTCAGCAGCCTGGGCTTTCTTCTCCTTTCTTCTGTCTTTCCAGGAAGCCCTTGGAACAGGATGTAAGAGCAGCACTTTCCATCCAGCCTGACATCCTGCTTCCAGATGCAAGAGGCTGAGCAGTCACTGGATCACACTTGGGCAGCTGTGACCACGATGTTCCAATTTGAAAACCCAAGTCAGGCAACTTCCATGCTCAGCTCTCACTTGGCCCTCCCCGGCCCCTGTCCAGGCCCTCAAAATGATCTGCATAATTTATCCCACTTTGATGCGTCTTCCTCACTAACAGAGCTTGGGAAGGTAGGGCCCTTGTCATATCAGTCCTTATGGTTTAGTCCTCCTACTGGGAGCTCGACAAATATTGGGTGAAATGAAATTTTATTTATTTATTTACTTACTTATTTGTTCGTTTATTTATTTATTTATTTTGGGTAACGGGGGTTGAACCCAGGCCCAGCAGCACTTCTCCACTGCGCTACATCTCCAGCTGAGGCAGGAAGATCGCGTGTTTAAGACAAACCTCAGCAGCTGAGAGAGGCCCTAAGCAACATCCTGAGACTGTCTCAAAATAAAATGGGGTGGGATGTGGCTCAGTGGTAAAGAGTCCCTGGATTCCACACCTAGGAAGGAAGGAAGGAAGGAAGGAAGGAAGGAAGGAAGGAAGGAAGGAAGGAAGGAGGCTGGGGTGTAGCTTAATGGTAGAGCACCCCTGGGTTTAATTCCTAGTGTTGTAAAAATAAAGAAAGAAAGAAACTAAATAATTCATTAATTAAAATGCACTTCTTCTTCGTGCAGTGCCATCGTCGTGGTGCCTCTGTGGGGCAACAGTTGTCCTCACCCCAGAAAAAGTGTCACCATATTTTCACAGGAAAGTACCTGTGAAAGGTCCTGGGCTGAGGGGTGCAGCAGGCTGAAACAGGCATCTAGCCCTTATCACGTGCACCCCATGGTGGGAAAGCAAAGACCAAAGCCACCGTCGCCAAGAAAAAGAGTCCCCAGTGCTGGAGAGCCAAGACCGTGCCCAGAACAACCCACAGGATGGGTGGTTGGCACAGGCTTCCCAGACAGGCAGGGTTCCAGTCCCCAACTGTACGCCCTGGACATGGGACTCAACTTCTCTGTCTTGATTTCCTCATCAAGGTGTCACTTACTGACCAGGCACAGTGGCGCTCCTGTAATTTCAGAGACTCAGGAGCCTGAGGCAGGAGGCCTGTCAGTTGGAGGCCAGCCTCAGCAATTTAGCAAGGCCCTATACAATTTAGCAAGACCGTGTCTCAAAATAAAAACACAAAAAGGGCTGGGGATGTGGCTCAGTGGTAAAGAGCCTGGGTTTAATTCCCAGTACCTCTTCCCACAATGGTATGACTTATTATACTGAGGGGATTGGTTCTGGGACTTCCAAAGGATACCTAAGTCCTCTGAAGCCCAAGTCCCATATATAAAATGGCACAGGGTTTGCATGTAACTTGTGCAATTCTTCCCTATATATTTTTCCCCCTGTGGCATGAAGGATCCAACCCAGGGACGCACACATGCTAAGGCAAGCAAACGTTCTACCACTGACCTACATCCTCGTCCCTCCCCGACACTTTAAAATCATCTCAGATTATTTATAATACCTAATACCATACATGCTCTATAAATTGTTGTCACATTACATGGATTAGGAAATTATTACAAGAAAGAAAGTCCGTATATGTTCAGTTGCAGATATAACATTTTTCCGAATATTTTTCCATCTGCAGCTGTCTGAACTGTGGGTGCAGAACCTGAGCATCCAGAGGGCCAGCTGCGCACGGTAGACCACGCGTACCCTCCGTTTCAGTTCCCTGAAGTCAACGGCTGTCTGAAAATATGAAATGGAAATTTCCAAAATAAACAATTCATAAGTTTTAAATAACTTGGATCACAATATATTGTTCTATTTTATTACTAGCTATTGTTTTTGTTTTGCTTTGTTCACAATGCTGGGGCTTGAACCCAGGCCCTCCCACGTGGTAGACAGGCACTTGACTGCCGAACTGCATCTCCAGCCCCTTATCATTAGCTAGTATTGTTGATCTCTTACTATGACTAATTTATAAATCAAATTCCATTAAAATATGTATGTATAGCGGGAAAAAAACTGTGTATAAGCGTTAGAACCTGTGGAGGTTTCAGGCACACTTGGAACATCCTGAAATGTATCACCATGGATTGGGGGGGGGGGGTGAGTATAAATCAGGAATCATAGGGAGACGATCTTATTTCCTATTTCAGAGGCCATCATGAGGACCTCATGGAATAATGCATGTGAAGCATTTAGGACAGTAAGGGCCACAATGTCAGTGTTAATTGTCGCTTTTACTATTTTATTTTTATTTTTAATTTTCTTTCTTTCTTTCTTTCTTTCTTTCTTTTTTTTTTTTTTTTTTTGTACCAGAGATTGAACCCAGGGCACTTTACCACTGAGCCACATCCCCAGCTGTTTTTATTTTTTTATTTTGAGACAGGGTCTTGCTAAGTTGCTTAGGGCCTCATTGAATTGCTGAGGCTGGCCTCAAACTTGCAACTTTCCTACCTCAGCTTCCCGAGTGGCTGGGATCACAGGCATGCACCTCTGCACCCCACTTGCTTTTATCACTGACTACATTGGTAAATAAGATATTCCATATAAAGTGCTAATCAGTGTCTGACACTTATCAAACAATCACAATAACTGCTACTATTGCCATTTTATTACTTCAGTTCTGAATTAGTTATCTATTGATGTATAATCTATTACTCTCAAACTTAGCAGCTTAATGTGACAATCAACATTTATCATCTCGTGTAGTTGCTGCGGGTCGAGAATTTGGGAGCAACTTACAGTGGCATGGTGCTAGCCCAAGATCTCTCACGAGGTTACAGACCAGCTTGCCTGGGGCCTGCCTAGGGCTTGACTAGGGTCTGCTTCTGAGATGGCTGGCTTGCTTGCGTGGCTGCCAAGTTAGTGCAGACTATGGGCAGGAGACCTTGATTCTTCACCTCATGGTCCCCTTCAGAGAGCTGCTTGAGCATCCTCACAACATGGCGACTGGCTTCCTCCCTGGCAAGTAACCTAAGAGAGCAAGGTAGAAGCCAGGAGGTCTTTAGTAAGTCACACTCTGTGCCAAAGTATCCTGGTTACACAGGTTTGTCCTGCCCATTGGGGGAGGGGCTGCACAAGGGCAGGAATACCAGGAGCAGAGGCTCAGTGGGGCCATCTTGGAGGCTGGCCACCACAAGTACTGAACTGTGTGGCAGAGGCTGTGAGTCCTACAGCCCAAATGACAGGGAGCATAAGGAAGGTCCGAGTGCAAGGGAACTTCCCATCAGTCTCAGCTAGATCACAAGGGACAACCCAGCCATGTTTTCCCTCAGCCCACCCTTCACTAGGACTTGGGAAGAGAGGAAGGGCAAGAGGGAAGGAGAAGTGTGCGAGATGTTTACCAAGGTGAGCAGGACCTCTGTGAGGGCCGGTGACAAGTAGACTGACGTTCGGGGAGGGAAAAATTTTATAAATAAAGTGAGAGAGGCAGCCGGAGCTGTTCCAGGAGGGCCCGGAAGGCCAAGTAACCATGTGTAAACCAGCTGGAGTTAAAAAGTAAACGTTAAGAGGATAGGGTTTGGCTGAAAACATGTTCAAAACTTCTGCAGCTTTGTTTGATGTGGGGGATTGGAGGCTGGGTAATGGGTTTGGGGAGGTGAAAAAATTCTCCTCTGTGGGGCATTTGCTTCCCCAGGAGCCTATGGCCATGGGGTCAAGGCAATACCAGGAAGTGGACTTTCACAGCTTCCTCCTATCAGGGTAGGAAGCTCAAGTTGATAAGTTGGAATGGAGTCTCCCATTTTGAGGAGCCTCCCCAGAGGAAATGCTGGAGTGGGAGATAGTCTCTGTTTACACAGCATGTCGGCATGTCTGCAGTTTACACAAACTGTATCCTCAGGCCAGGCTGAAGATAGAACCGCCTGACCTAGAAAAGCCTGGAGTCTGGGCCCAGTGCCCAGCCAGTGGTGGGCGGAAGTGCCTGCCCAGACCCACCCTGCCCAAGGGGGCTCAGAGCCACTTGTTAAACTGGGGGTGGGGGCTTCCCAGCACCCTGCAGACCCCACACTGTGGCCAAGCAGAGCCACGACAGTGACTTAGGTAGCCCCTTCACATCCTGTGCATAGAACTACCTGCTGGATCCTTTTAGTTTATTCCAGTCAGCAACTGGGAGTACCTTGTGACACCCTGAGTACAAGACTTTAGTCCTCTCATCAAAACAATAAAACCTAACATTTGTAGATCAGTGTCGGTTCCCTCAGTGCTCTGGATAGGATGCTTGGTGGTTTGCAGATCTGTGCTGCTTAAGGAGGTTGCATGAGTCAGGCATTTATGGGTTTGGATCAGCACCAGGCCTTGAGGGTGACCTC
The DNA here is from genome assembly GCF_964194105.1 of Spermophilus citellus. Taxonomy (NCBI): domain Eukaryota; kingdom Metazoa; phylum Chordata; class Mammalia; order Rodentia; family Sciuridae; genus Spermophilus; species Spermophilus citellus. Next base: position 66,688,513 of record NC_138199.1, read on the forward strand.
GGACAAGTGCACTTTTACTGCTTAACTGCTGGGAGCTCTAGTTTCCCCATCTGGGAAATGGGGAGAAGGCTAAGAGGCCAGAGCCCTTGGACAGTGCCCCACCCATAGCAAGGGCTCAGCAACCACCACCGTCTTCACCCCAGTATTCCATATTCACACCTTCCTTCCACGTCTTCACCCCAAGTTGTTCCTCTGCCCAGAATTCTCCCTCTTCTTGTCCTCTTCTTTCAAAACTCACGCCCACCTCCAGGCTGGTTGATATGTTCTATTAGAGCCCTGGGCAGCTGTCCCTGTTCTCTGTGGCACAGGGCACTTACAGAGTGGCCGGCTGGCCAGGCTGCTGCACCTACTGTAAATCCCACTCATGACCTCTTTGCCCTGCATCTCCCCACCTTCTGGCCCAGTGCAGGCACCCCCAGGTGCTCCCCCAACAATGCAGCATTGGGCTGGTTTGAGGTCACAGAAAGCTTGGTCCGTGGGTCAGCCCTCAACCATACCAGCAGCCCCTGGATGGTCACTTCTGATCTGGACCCTGTCCACATAGAAATGGGGTCGCAGGGACTCAGGGCAGGAGAAGGGGGAGTCTTCTCCTCTCTGGGAGCCTTCCTCCCAGCAGGAGCACCTGAATTCACCTGGGAAGTCAGAGTATCCCCAGAGAAGAAGTTAGCAGTACAAAAAAGCCAGCCAGGCAGCAGAGCGCTCTCTGCCCGGCCCTTCCCCTGACGTCTGAGAACGAAGGCCCCTTGAACTGGCTCCCGCACAGACCTTGAACACCTCAAAGAAGCGTTCCCTGGGACTAAGGAGTGTCTCTCTCAATGTCAGACTGGGCAAAGTCCAGGGCTGCCCTGTGATTCAGAGGGTGGGGCTGGAGTTATAAATTATACCTTTGCTTTAAAAAAAAATCCATTAAAAAAAAAAAACAGACTCCAGAGCTTGGGTTTGGCTGTCTGACTTAAGGAGTCACTTTCTAACCAGCAGAGCTACCCTAGGTTCTTCAACCTCCAGGGTCAAGCATGCCCCACAGACCACCTCTCCTTTCCTCAACCTCTCTCTAAAGAGCCTGGCTGGTTTGGGAGTCCTATGGGTCCTGACTTTGTAAAGTCTCTGGAAGGTCCTGTCCACTCTCACACTAGTCAAGCGTCATCTCCACACACCTGAGTCACCACAGCCGCCTCCACCCTGCTGTCCCTGGCAGGGATCTCTCCTCTCTCCATCCTCTCATAGGCACTGGTCCCAGAAAAGCTTACCTAAAACAGTGCACGTGTCACCCAAGCTTGCTTGAAAATACTCCAGGTGTGATAGCATATGCTTATAATCCCAGTGACTTGGGAGGCTGAGACAGGAGGACCACAAGTTTGAAGCCATCCTAAGCAATGTAGCAAGGCCCTGATCAACTTAGCAAGACCTTGTCTCAAAAATAAAAAGAGCTGGAGATGTGGCTCAGTGATTAAGTGCTTCTGGGTTCAATTTTCAGTAACCGCTCCCCTCCCCCAAAAAAAGAGAGAATTTAAGTGACCCAAGACAGAATGTTCATAGATGAGTGAGGTGGCAGAGCTGGGATTTGGTGCTGCCTGCCTACCATTCAGGAGTGCTCTTCCAGACCCCAGCTCTCACCCGCCAGGAGTGGGCTTCCGTAGGTGTCTGCTGGGGAATGGATGGCCCAAGTGGTAGCTTACCTGGTGCTTACAGGGAGACATGACTGTCCTTCTGGCCCCTGTGAGCAGGCTTCTCAACTGATGCCTGTCGTGTACTGACGTAACCCCACTCCCACCCCGACACAGACACACTTGGAGCCATTCACTAACCCGTCATGTGTATCTAGTCATTCCAAGTCAGCACCTTGTGCAGTAAGCCCCAGGGCCCTGGCTCTGACAAGTAGGTTCTGACAAAAGTCCCCACTCTAGTCACTGCCTGGGTTGCTAGGGTCCTGGCATCCTGCAAATCCAGCTTCTCATCCTTAGAAACTCAGGTAGAGGGTTAGTAAAGGTAGCTAGTGTATCCTCATTGAAATTATGTTCACTTATCAAGACTTTATTATATGTCACATTAAATGCTAAAGATACAGAGTAAGTTAAGCATGTCCCTTGCCTTGAAGGAGGCACATTTTGGCATGGTAGGCAAGGGAGGGGACTGTTGCAATCAAGTGTGACAAGTGCCATGGTACAAGGAAGCAAGGATGCCATAGAACCTGAGACCAGGAACCTTGACCAGCCAAGGGTAGGAGACCCAAAAAAGCAAGGGAGAGGAAGGATGGGAGACAGGTGGACTGGGAGTCAAGTAGGGAGAACTTCCGTTTGTTGTTTGTTTTAACAGTGCTGGCCATCTGAGATGAATGGCTGAGAGTTACTAAAATGGGCAAGGATTAACTACAACAGCAATTTGTCAATAGCAACATCTCCCTAACGAAATGCTGTTACTCCGTGAGAAGGCGATGCTGGACGTAGGGGAAAGCTTCTCAGAAAATTTCATACTTTCTAACTTTTTAATTTTATTTTATTTTGGTGCTGGGGATTGAACCCAGGGGTGCTTTACCACTGAGCAGCATCCACAGGCCTTTTTTATTTTATTGAGCCATGGTCTCACAAGCTTGCTGAGTGTCTCACTAAATTGCTGAGCCTGGCCTTGGACTTATAGTCCTCCTGCCTCAGCCTCCCAAATTGCTAGGATGGTAGGCAGTTCCTTCCTATTGATAAAGTACTCACAGCTATTATTGTTCCCCCACTTCAGGAAAAGATCAAATAATTAACTATAGGGAAGAGAGGGGTAAATTTTTCTGGAAACAAGACCTAAATTATAGGCATGTAGTTTTAGACTTTAGAAATCACTGTACTGCCCCTGGTGAGCCTATTGCAATGCCTGACTGTCCAAATAAGAGTTAAACAGCATCCCCAATTCCCAACTCCTTAATTGTAACATATTTACTAAGAGTCTCAGTGATTGGTTCAATTCTAAGAGAGCAAATCACCTAGGGCAGTAGTTGTTATTTTTTTTAAACCTGAGCCCCTCCCCCAGCTTTTTTTTTTTTTTTTTTTTTTTTGGTGTGGGGGGGTGCTGGTGGCAGGAATTAAACCCAGGGCTTCAAGCACGCTAGGTAAGTGCTGTACCAGGAAGCCATACCCCACACCTCTCAACATTTCTGAACACACACTTGGCTTATATAAGGAGGAAAGTCTTAGGGGAATCAGGCCCTGCCTGTGGCCAGCCCATGGAAGGGATGAGGTTACCTCCTCCTGAAAGGCGCTTCCTCACTTTGCAGAAACCCAGGATGATGGGGTAACGGAGGCTTACTTAGTTCAAAACATTATACATCTGCTTTTCCATAGTGCTTTTTGGCTTCCTGCCCTGAATGGCCTTGGGAAGAACAGGGACAACCAGAGCCTTAAGCAGGCTCCTTTGGGAGGAGCCCAAACAGTCCTGGACCAAGGACTGGCTAGTGAATGACTTAATGGAGTGTTTCAACTGTACAAAGTGTCCCCATTAGGATCCTCTTCAAGATCCTGGGGATTTGGAAGTTTTGGAGATCTATTTTGGCCCTTGTGAAAGGGGGTGATTTAGATGTTATCTCACTGCATGCCAGTACCCCAGGCAAGAGAAGCCCCTGCCTGACTGCTTTACTGGGTGTCCTCCCAGACTGAACTGTAGGTTCCAGGACTCCAAAGTTGCTTATTCAAGCAGGCCAAGCCTACTTCTCTGGGTGTGGTCTGTCCTGAAGGGGTCTGTACTATTGATGTGTCCATCGCTAGGCCTGACAGCTGTCCAGTGGTGTCTTTGTGCACACGGAGAGTGGGGGTGTGTTCTACATAAAATATGAACAGCCATGCCCAGGAGTCAGCCCTTCCATTACCCATGGGCTTGATGATAGATGACAGTTCATCAATTGGACAAGTAAGCATTCTGATAGAAGGAACTGATTAGAGGCTGCTCTGCCATCTCACATAGCCCTGATGGAAACACTCTGAGGTTACTGTGCTGATTTTGAAGATTAGAAAACAAAAGCTCATGTGTTTTTTTTTTGTTTTTGTTTTTGTTTTTTTGGTACCAGGGATTGAACCAAGGGGCACTAAACCACATCCTCAGCCCCTTCTTATATTTTATTTAGAGACAGGGTCTCGCTGAGTTGCTTAAGGCCTCACCAAGTTGCTGAGGCTGGCTTTGAACTTGCCATCCTCCTGCCTTACCTTCTCAAGCCACTGAGATTACAGCTGTGCGCTACCATGCCTGGCCACAGCCCATGTGCTTAATGTATAGTGCCAACATCTCCACTTGAACCTCTGCTTTCTGGTTGATGAGGTGACTCCTGAGATTCCTGGTGGATATTAATAAACCCTGCCCCTCTTCAGAGTTAAGATTTGGGGGAAACCTTTCATATGCATGTCTTTCTTATTGTGATCAGAACTTTGAAACCAGAAACAGATCCTGTTGGGGGATACATTGGCAGCCATGAGTGAACCTGAGCCAGAGGCTTAACCCGCAGATTTAGGAAAGATAAAGGGAGCCGTTCTGACAATGACGTTACTGCTAAGCCTCCAAGTGGCTCGCTTGTTCCTCAGTCAAGCCTCCCATCTGTGGACAGACGCTGGGTGCACTTGTCCTACAATTTAATCTTCCGGAGGATTCTAGGTATAACTACTTCCACTTTACAGATGAGAAAGGCAAAGGTGGGTCTGTTAACTGAGTTCTCACCCAGGTTCCTTCTCCCCACGGGGCTGCATTCCTTCTCTGGAAAACAAAATGAATAATGAACACAGTCTGCGATGAGTCAGGTGGGTTTAGACCTGATAGTGGGTTACGTTGCTACTTAAGGAGCTCTTCCTACTGCAACTCAAGCAATCACAATCCCGGAGCCACTTCCCCTGGCTTTTATGTGCTTCCCACCTCTCCCTGTTGGGGGATGTCAAGAGAAGGCTAATAACTGGAGCAGAAGGAGGACTTCGGATGCCTCCTCTTTGAAGCCGCCCGATGCTGTACTGTTGTTCTGACTCAGCAGTTGCTCCTGTCCCCTGAATCCTCCTATGAGCTTGCTGTTTTTCTTCCTTAGCAGCTGATATAGGAATTTGGAGAAAGACTAATTGATGACATGATTTGTTCTGGGAGCCAGTCTGCAGTAGTCTGGAAAAAGGTCACATGAACTATTTCTCGGCTGGATGAGCTCTTACTGCTCGATAAATTCAACAGCTGACACTTCCTGGCATTTTGTTCTGAGGTCAACTCCAACTCTGCAGGCCGTGACATGTGAGGCTACCTGTAGACCAGCCAGCCAGTCGGAGTGTGGTTGCTGGAAGCAGCAGGTCCAAGCCTGCCAACCCGGAGTTCCCAGGGAAAGAAGGCTGCTGCTACCAGGAATGAATTGAGACTGCAGACCTGATCTTCTCTGGAGAAACAGAACTTGTGCAAGAATCATCACTTGTTTCTGCCCAAGAACATTTACAGGCAAGAAGCATCCCTCCTTTTAAAAAGTAGCAAGGCAAAATAAAGGAGAGGGAGTGAGCAGGACCTTTCAAGTTTCTCAGAAAGAGTCTCAGGCGCAGATTGCCCATAAAGGGTTCTGATACAGCCAGCAAGGTGCTGCTGTTTCCAGGGGTGCTGGTGCATGTCTTTGAGACAATACCGGCTTCTGACTTCTGATGAGCTGACGTCGACACTGGTCATCAGAAGCTCATGGATCTTTTTCGGAGGCTGAGAAAAATACAGCCAATAATTAAAGTCATGTTTTCCATTATTAACAACAACAAACAAAACCACCCACAATTCAATTCCACATGTCTAGTTTCATATGAAACTTTCCACATGAAAAAACTTACTCTGGTAAGGGCAACATCAAATTTCATTACCGAAAAAAAGTTGCCCTTTCAGATCTAACTCCTGTTAAGTGAATAATGTGTGGGGTTTAGACGCCAGGTAAATATTGCTATTAGCTCAGCTCCTCTTGACTTATTTCCCCATCAGCCACCTGGAACATATTGCAAGCACTGCCTGAGCTCAAAGTACGGAACATCTTAATAGAATCAGCCTAACAGCTGGGGAGCTTCAAGGTGGCAGGCAGCCTGGAAGGGGTTGGAAAAACAGACCAACCAACCAACAGACAAAACTACTGGACTCCTGGTGCCTCAAGTCTAAGTACAGTTAGCCTCTTGTCTCAAGCTTGAACTTTACACACCTCGACATTCCAAGCACGGGGGGCTATTTTGGCGATATCAGAAATTGCAGGGCATTAAAAATCAAGAGAGAGAGCTTCCAGTCCCTGCTCTGTGACTGGCCACAGTAAACGAGGCTTGGAGAGAGTCATTCAAGCATTTCCTCCTGTGGGCTTCTCCCTGGGCCCCATGAGAGTGAGGTTAATGCTGGGGTGTTCCTAGTCAGGCTATTGTGAGCAGTGAATGAGATAACTAGGTCAGAGTGCTTGGAGGCATTTAAACTATCATGCATATGTAAGAGGTTTGTATTGTGGGACAGCTTGGGGATTCCCTTGCCTTCCTGGCAGCAAGAGAAGAATAGGAAAGCCCATGGCTGCTTTATCTGTAAGATGCATCAGAATCCACCTATTTTATATTGATGTGAGACAGAAGGGAGTTGTGTAATAAGACTGCTGGATGTGTCACCAGCCTCATTAGAAAATTAACCCAAGGTTTAATCATCCAGTAATGTGACTGATTTTTAAATAAACACATCTAAATGGGTGTTGCCTTGTTCTGTGTGGTGAGTAGTCACCTTGGCAAGCTAAACATTTATTTAAATTATATTCCCCATCATTCAAAAAAAGATCTTTTTTTTTTTTTTTTAAACTCCTCGTTGGAACTGTTCCTGAAGCCTCTGGCACATTCTTTTGAATATGTCTGAGGGTGACACATTTTTGTCCTTTGTGGATAATCCTGATTTTTATAAGCAGCCCAAAGTTATTTGGCACAAAATATGGTAAATAACCTAAGTAATACCATTTTAAAAAAATTGAAAATAACTCATGACTATAACATTGAAGCCTTTCTTTCAGTTCCAAGAGCAAAGTACAAATAGTAGATTTCAAGAATAACAGGATTATTAGAAAGGACTTGTTCCATCCTATGTGACAAGAGGGGAAAAGCCATTTGGAAATGTGTTTCGTTTTTAGTCAGACTTTTCATTATTTATCTTGCAAGACTGTTTGCCACTAAACATCGAGTTTCCAGCAAGAACAAACACTGCAACTCATCAACTGTTCCTGTGCTTTTAACACAGCTCCAGGGGGCATCTAAATATTTCATTTGCATATGGATTAACTAGCTAGCGACAATACAGATGTTTCCAATGAATTTACATCTGGACCTGCTGGAAATAGCATCCAGCAGATTCAATTCTAATATACTCTGCACTCCCTTAAAAAGTTTGGTTTTTTTTTTCCACTTATGAAACAACTTATCTGAAAATCAAAATATCAATATCCCATAATGTAATCTGGAGCAACTAGTAGATTGGCTTATGTTGTAAATAAGATGGTCATAGGCAATATTTAAAAATAAACACTGTGATATTTCTATTCATGACATACACACTGTGATACTTTCTTTTTTTGGTGGGGAGAGCAGAGTACTGGGGATTGACCCCAGCAGGGCCCTACCACTGAGCTTCCAGTCTCACTAAACTGCTGAGGCTGGCCTTGAATTTGTGGTCCTCCTGCCTCAGCCTCTAAGCAGCTAAGATTACAGTCATGTGCCAACATGCCCAGCCCTTACTGTGCCATAACTTCAAAGTTAAATGATGGCGGTGACTAAGGAAAACACCTTTTCCTTAACTCATTTTTTTTCTTGTAGCCAAATTCACATAACATAAAACTCACCATTTGACAATTTTATTATTTTTATTTTTGTTTACTTATTTTACTTTGAGACAGGGTCTCACTGTGTTGCCCAGGCTGGGTCTTCAATTCATAATTCTCCTGCCTCAGCCTCCCAGGTATCTATGCACCACCATGCCCTGCCTTCATTTGACCATTTTATGTATTTATTGGCACCACGGATTGAAGCCAGGGGGTGCTTAACCCCTGAGCCACATCCCCAGGCACTTTTATTGTTTATTTTGAAACAGGGTCTAGCTAAGTTGCTTAGGGACTTGCTAAGTTGCTGAGACTAGCTTTGAACTCCTGATCCTCTTGCCTGAGGCTCCTGAGCTGCTGGAATAACAGGCATGAGCCACCCACACCAAGCACATTTGATCATTTTAAAGTGTGCAAATCAGTGGCATTAAGCACATTCAGTGTTCAGCAAGCATCACTACTATCTAGTTCCAAAACACTTTCATCACCCGCAAAGGAAAATCTCTATCCATTAAGCAGTCATTTCCCATTTTGCCTTCATCCTTAGCCCCTGGCAACTGCCAATGTGCTTTCTGTTTCTGTGAGTTTGCCTATTCTGGATATTTCCTATAAACCAGACCATACAATACATATGTGGCCTTTTTTTTCCCTCATTTAGCATGATATTTTTAAAGTTCATGTCATAAAAAGGGAGACCAGTAGAGGAAAAGGTCCAAGAGGTGAGAAGCAGGGAGGGAAGAGGAAAGTGCTGGGGGGGGGGGGTGATATTGGCCAAAGTATATTGTTATATTGTGTGCGGGTAGGAATATATGGCAACAAATCCCATCATTATGTACAACTATAATGCAACAATTTTTTAAAAATGTGGAAAAAAGTTCATGTAGTAGCATGTATCAGTATGTCATTACTTTTTTATAACTGAATAATTCCATTGCATGGATATATCAGTTTACCATTCATCTGCTGGTCATTTTCACCCTTGACTATTTTGAGTAGTGCTGCCATGAACAAGGATGTGCAAGTTTTGTTTGAACACCTCAGTTCTTTAGGGGTGTATATTATATCTCAGGAGTGAAATTGCTAGGTCACATCTGTGTTGAACTTCTTTTTATTTTTTAGTACTAGGGATTAAACACAGGGGCACTTAACTGCTGAGTCACATTCCCAGCCCTTATGTTTAACTTTTTAAGGCACCACCAAACTCTCTTCCACTTTTATGGTTATAATTCACAAGATGTGTTGATCACCAGTTAGAAGAAGTAGGATGGCTATGGCCAAACCCTGGGCTGTGCCAAAAGATGTCTTTCAGAAACACTGATTAGAGCAGCCAGGTTTGATGTGAGCCGAGCAAGGTTCCACGCAGGGCTTTGAGCAGCTTCTCTGCTGTCTACATGTCACAACATGAACTAGTGGGGCAGGAATATCTTCCTGCCTCCTAGGCATCCTTGTTTCTCATTACGTTGAACACACTTTAGGAAGAAGATGTTAACTAGTCTAACTTAGAGGCTTCCCTCCTGTGTTTGCTAAAGAGTTCAGATTAGCACCTGGAGTAAAAACAGAAAAAGGGCTTGGGAGCTGGCACTATGTCCCTGTCTTTGGCAGTGGCTAGTACTTTCATGGTTTAGGAACAGGCCTCCCTAACATTAGTTGAGACCACAGGGAGATCTTCCAACCAGAGTTGACTTTTGCCATACATTCAGACTGAAAGCATTGCCCAGTGATCCTGATCCTAGTAACCTAGAGATACCAGAGGGGAGTCTACCTCACTTTGTAGATTGTAGAATGTCCACCCCATGGGCCTGGCCAGTCCAGCAAGAGATAATCCAACTACAGGCATTGTTTACTGCAACTGAAGAATTGAGTCATGAGTCTTCTCAGTCACTAACCCAACTCAGACTGATTAGCACTGATTTTTAATCTTGTTCATAAGCCTCTCAGAGTGTTGACCTTTTACCCCAACTCCCTAACACAGGAAGTTTCTGAAGCCCAAACCAAGGAGCATTGTGTTGCACTGCCAAAAGTAGACAATCCAAACCACTTTTGGCTTTTCCACTTGAAGCTCAATACCAAGAATGAAAAAGTCGGCTTCTGGGTCCTTGTTACAGTCACTTTGCCAACCCAGCTGTCACTTGTCGCTTGTCTCCTGGCAGCCCTCTCAGGTGTCCTGGCCTGAATCTGTCGTGAGTACAGAAAAAAGTCTCTTGCTGGTCATATCCTCTGCAGTCTGGCAGGAAACCTAAAATTTGCCTGCTGCAGTTCTCAATCTGTTTGCTTATCTGCTTCCTTGTTGGGAAGAATCTGCATTGCAGTGTCCGGTGCAGGGGGATTTTCACCATGACCTCACCCTCCTCCTCATTCACTAATTTCAGCGAGCCAAAGCACTGCCGAGGTCATAACGTGGGTGGGAATCCACATTAAAGGGGACATTAACAACCTCTCCTACCACATCTCAGACAAACGTCAATTCCAGTTCTTTCTCCTCAAACCAAGGCCTTTTGCAAGGCTCAGAAAATGCCAGAAAGAGGTGGGAAGACGGTGATCGACACATCTAGTTATCCTTCCAGTCTTCGGGAGGCAGAATGGAAAGGGAGTCACTTGAAGAAAAGGCACTAAACACCTTCCAAGGCTCGTGCCGGCTGCTGCAATGGTCTCGCAGCCACTGGCCTCGACGTAAGGCAGGAGGGAGTGACAGCAGACGGCGGGTGCGCTACCTAGGAGAAAGGGTGGTGGCAGCGATCGGGCAGAAACGGAGCCAAAGGCTGATCAGGCGTCCGGCCTCCGGGGCTCGGAGAACGAGGGCTTCCGCGCAAAAGTGGGAGCAGATAAAGGAAAACAGAAAGTTGAGCTCCGTAGGCGCGCGCCAGACCCGCCCACGTGACCGCAGCTCCCCGGCCCTCCTCGCGCGCGCTCCGCGACAGCAGCAGCCCGGCCGGCGGAGAAGCGAGCGCGTGACCGGCCGGCCCGAGGAGGCGTGGGGGACGGGAAAGGCCGCGGCGTGAGTGCGTGCGCGCCCCCGGGAGGCAACGTGTGCGCGCGCGCGCCTCGGGGCCGCCGCCCCTCCCGGGCCCGCCCTCCTTCCCTCCCTCCCCGGCTCGCCAGGCCCGCCCTGCCCGGCCCGCCCGGCGAGTCAGTTCGCTGGATCCCTCCCTCTCCGGGCGCGCTCGGGCCGCCGCAGCGCTCCCCGCCCTCGAGCCGGGGTGTCGGAGCCGCCCGCCGCCCGTGGAGGAGGTGGAGGGAGCCGCAGGGGCCCGCCGAGGCGGCGGCGGCGGCAAGATGGCGGACTTCCTGCCGTCGCGGTCCGTGCTGTCCGTGTGCTTCCCCGGCTGCGTGCTCACCAGCGGCGAGGCCGAGCAGCAGCGCAAGTCCAAGGAGATCGACAAATGCCTGTCGCGGGAGAAGACCTACGTGAAGCGGCTCGTGAAGATCCTGCTGCTGGGCGCGGGCGAGAGCGGCAAGTCCACCTTCCTGAAGCAGATGAGGATCATCCACGGGCAGGACTTCGACCAGCGCGCGCGCGAGGAGTTCCGCCCCACCATCTACAGCAACGTGATCAAAGGTGCCCGGCCCGGGCCGGGGGCGCGGGGACCCGGGGACCCAGGCGGCGGCGGGCGCGGGGCGGGGCACCGCCCTCGCCAGCCCAGTCCGCGGCGGGGCACCGGCCCGGGGCCGGCTGCTGGGCGGGCGGGAAGGGGGTGCGCCGGGCCCCGCTCCTGCCGCCGGGGTGCCGTCGCTCCCAGGTGAGACGGGGCCGGGGTGGCGGTCACTGCCGGCCCCACACCCCGCCGCTGGCCTCGCCCCCTCCGAGAGGGAAGTGAGGCGAGCCGGGCGTTTCGGGGTGCGGGGTGACCTCCCCTGCCCTCCTCGCTGCAGGCCAGGCAGGACCAACCGAGATCAGCCCCCTGCGCGAGCCTCGCGGCGCCTGGTGGGTGACCCAGCCACAAGGTCGGTCGAGGGCGCTCCCAGTTCCCGGGCTTCCTTGGCCCGGCTGGTGAGCAAGGGAATTCTGAAACCATCTCGTTAAGGAAACTTTTGCCTCTTGTCAAAGTGACGGCCCCCAGGGCCAGCTTAGGCAAAGCTGCGAAAGTTGAGGGTGTCACCTTTACTGTTGGCATCAGGGAAGAGTGGATCCATGCAATTTACCTAGAAAAACTAGCACGAGTGGTTTTTTTCGCCCCAGTGTTACAGGATGTGTGCCTTTAATCACCCTGCAATATCTTTCATTTTTTTCTTTCTTTCCTTTTTTTTTTTTGCTAAATAACTGGGCGCAAGAGAAAAGGGGAGGGTCCTGGTTTTCCTATTTAAATGAAATTGTGTGACAGTATGAAAACTTTGGTCTAAAAGTGATGGGGATCCTGTACAGGTGGAATCAGTGAATCACTGTTAGTTTGGATAATAGGCTCTGCTCCTGTTTGACAGTATTTTTAAAATTAAATGTTGCTCTCAAGTGAAAAATACACAGGTCTTTGTTTCTGGACAAAGAAATCAGAAAGGTGGTTTTTATTTTGTCATTTAAAAGAACCAGCTCTCATTTTTCTAGTGTCAGATTTTTTTTTACATAAAAGGCATTGACAGAACTGAGATGTCAGGTGCATCATAATTCTCCTTATGTTATCTGTGGAACATTTTGTCTAGGTGATTGCTGCAAATGGCAGGCCTTTTCAAGCAGTGTATTTTAAGTGGGGTTTCTTGTTCAGGAAGTACATAAGCAACTCCTTAATGTCACTTTCCCCCCCACTCCCTGGGTTTGCCTGGAGAGGGAGGGTTTGTGAGGCTGTAACTGGTGAACACTAGGCCAGGAGCTCACGGACAGCAACCAGCTCTTAACCTTGGTACTCTGCAGTTAAACTGTAAAAGACAATTGTATTTAGCCTGCCTGAATGTTTAACCCATACTAATTAAGGTCTCTTTCAGAGCTGCAGACTCTGCCTTGCCAGTCTTTAATTGAAAGTACTTTTGTATCCCAGTGCAGGTGAATTTGAGGAATTACGTTAATGAATAGAGTCAACATGTTAACTTGGGCTAGGTAAACACCTGCTTCTTCATGTAAACTAAGTCCTAAGTGTGACCTATTTTGAGCATCATTCTGAGGTGAAGCCATTACGCATCCAGTTTTTTTGAGTTGGCGTGATCAGAAAATTAACAGCAAAATGGTTTTTCAGTTTTTCAAATAAATTACTTCATGATAGATTGTTAAGATGGACCAAAAGTTAACAGTTCAGTGCTAGAAATATATAGTTTGAACTAACCTTTGTGAGTTGATACCTGTTTTTAAATCATTTTTCAGTTGATCTTCCTCCCTTATTTAGGAAAATCTAAGACCTTTCTGTGACTTACACTGATTTGAAGCTTGATTTGGGAGAAATTTTGGGGTTCTGAATGTGTTCCTACAAGACTCAGTATTGGGTACTAAGGAACTAAACTGAAGACGTTATATAATTCTTAGTGTTTTGTAAATAAATGTCTTTTAGATGGGCTCATAAAAATCTTGTTTGCAGCCCTTGTCTTCAAGACATTAGGCTATACAGCATAATCTCTTTTTCTTCTCCTAGTTTGGTTTGACCACCTTCCACTCCAGAAATTATTTTATAAATTGCAGCATATTAAAATTTTTCAAAAAGAGTGATTGTGTTAATAGTATTTGCTCTTCAAGACTGTAAACTTAAGGTGTGAGAACATTTTTCCTTGAGAAGATACAAGTGTTTGATTTGTTGCTGGTCTCCACTTCACTTTTGTAGATGGCCCTGAGTAGTTGAAATTTTAAGAAACTAGAATAAAAGCTTATATTAGTATCTAATGACTCTTCCCCACAATTTTTTTTTTTTTAAACAAAGGTATGAGGGTGCTGGTAGATGCTCGAGAGAAGCTTCATATTCCTTGGGGAGATAATGAAAACCAGCTACATGGAGACAAGTTGATGGCGTTTGACACCCGGGCCCCCTTGGCTGCCCAGGGAATGGTGGAAACACGGGTCTTTTTACAATATCTTCCTGCTATAAGAGCCTTATGGGCAGACAGTGGTATACAAAATGCCTATGACCGGCGACGAGAATTCCAACTGGTAAGATATTTGATTTTTTTAAAATGTGGTTTTATTTTAATGACTAAATAATATTTGATTTAGCATGCATTTTTCACTGACTTCCACAATATAATGTATCTGTCCAAAATTATAGCCTCAGTTGTTTGTATTGCTGTATGAGCAAGGTAAAAAGAAGGCAAATTAATGAAGCTATCATAGTGGTCATTCTCCTTTTTTGTTGGGAGGGTACCAGGAATTGGACCTGGGGACATTTAACCACTGTGCCACAGTCCCACACCTTTTTATTTTTTAATTTTGAGGCAGGGTCTTGTTAAGTTGCTTAGGGCCTCACTAAGTTGCAGAGGCTGGCTTTGAACTTGGGATCCTTCTGCCTCAGTCTCCCAGGTTACTGGATTACAGAAATGTGCCACCTTGCCCTGCTTCTTTTTTCCTTTTTGAAAGTGAGGTCATCATGATTTTCATAGGCACTTTCTTCTAATTTTGTTCTCGTTTTGAAACTAATTTTCTCCCAACCCTAGCAACAGTGTTCATCTTTCTGAAAAATTGGCCTTTTATTCTTGGAATAAGAGTTCAGTAACTGGAACTTAGTACAAGTGTGCTCTTTACTCTTTAGGCATACTCATGATACATACCTCGATATGCAGAGATTAAAATGTTTATTAATGTTAACAATAATTGTACTTTTCTCTTTGCATTTTTGTGTTTTCTTAAGGACCCGAGGTTCATGTTATAGTTCTTTTATTTTTTCCACAATTAAAAAATGTTTTTAGTGTAGATGGACACAACATTTTTATATTATTTTATTTATTTATTTTTATGTGGTGCTGAGGATCAAACCCAGTGCCTCATACACTACTAAGCAAGTGCTCTACCACTGAGCTATAATCCCAACCAGCTCTTTTTTCCACATTCTTTACTTGTGCATTATAGTTGTACATAATGATGGGAAAAAAAAATGTTTCTTATTAAAAAGCAATATTTTTTGTACCTAGGCTTCACATGGGAAACAAATTATTTTACATTTAATTCTCCTCCTTGGTCTTAGACAAGAGTAATTAGTAGCTATTATACAACATTGAAGAAATGTAGAAAAGAAAGGCTGAATCCAGGTTAAAGATACAAAAATAATAATTGAGAGATTTTTAAATCAAATGTTTTATAATTTAGTTTTAAATGCCTTGTATTCTGGGTTTTATTTGCCAAAGACCAGAAAGAATCCAACACTGATAGCAGTCCAGACCATACGCACTTTGGAGATAGTTCAGATCTGAAGTGTTCTACTATAATATGATTAAAATAAAGTGACAGTTAAAAGTAAAACCGCTTAGGAAGTTGATGATGTCACCAACATTAAAGTGATCTTCACTTATGGGTGTGGCTATACAAGGATGTACAGCTAACAGGCTTTGCTGTTACAGCTTGTACTCAGAAGCAATCTTAACTAGTCAAAGTTCTAGAAAAGTGTCCCTGGTATCTTTTTATAGAACAGATACCTTAAACTGACATTCTTTGAATTATGGCTCTTGCTTGTATCATATAACTACAGTTTGACTCTGTACTATCTAGTAGAGTTATCTGCTTTCGTGTAGGTATCTTGTCAGATAGTTTGTTCATTTCTAAAAGTCAGAGACTGTCTCAGGTTATTGTTAAAATTCAGAAGCTGGCAGTATGCATGTTGAAAATTATGAATTTAACTTGACAGGTGGCTTCCATCCAATTCCCATATTTCTGGTTGGTTTTTGCTCTGGCCAGTGTTATTTTATTTTCACTAGGCCTGTTCGAATGCATTCCTTAGCTTACCTTTTCTCATTTCCCTTCTCCATCCCTCTAGTTTTTAAGTGCTACTTGTTGTTCTTAGTTCATTTCTTGACAGACTACATTTTCTGCTCTTAAGTTTTCTCAGGCTCTTACTCATTCATCTTTCAAGGTCAGGAAAGAAACAGCCATCTGTAATAACCATTCAGTACATATTGAATGAATAAACAAACAACTCTGTACCTGAAAATTCTTTGTGGGAAAGTTCCTTATTTGCCCTAAGTCCGTCTAATTGAAGTTGGGCTTTCACATCTTAGTCACACATTAGGACTCATGTTGTTGTTGATAAAGATGCCTAAATATTTCTTTTTCATTGAAACTAATAGGTAAAACTACTTAAGATGAAGACTGGCATGCCCTTGACTTGAGCCAGCTAATGCTTCAGGAGCTAAGAAGTTTAAAAGGCAGGCAATAAAAATCCTTTTTCTTAATAAAAAGTAAAGGCACAAAAAAAGAGGAACAAGGTGAGATTTAATTTTAAACTGGAGACAGTATTTTTTACCTGGGTGTATCCTTGGCATTGTTAATAGAACTGGCCTGTGTAGTAGGTGCTTGATTATTATGTTGCCTTAATGACTCTTAAACTTTTGGATTCTTGGTAGTATTGGGCACTGAAAAGATACTTGGTTTATTTAAAAGTTTCCTCAAAGTTATTGTTAGTTCCCTCTAATTGTCTCCATACAGCAAATCCCCAATCTTGTTCTTTCTTTGTTCATAAAGTCTCTTGCATCCATTTCCTTCTTTTTTTGGTACTGGGGATTGAACCCAGGGGCACTTAACAACTAAGCCACATCTCCAGCCCTTTTTATATTTTATTTAGAGTCCTGTCGAGTTGCTTAGGACCTCTCGAAGTTGCTGAGGCTGGCTTTGAACTAGCCATCCTCCTGCCTCAGCCTCCCTAGCCACTGAGATTGCAGGGGTGCGCCACCAGACCCAGCCATTTCCTTCTTTCTTCCTTTACATTATTGTGCTTGTTCCTCTTGTGTGAATTCCAAAGTAATCTTGTTTAAACACAGCATGGCATTGCTCAGAAAGCTTTGACCATTCTTGCTTGCCTTCAGAACACAGCTCAGCCTCATTGTGGGAGTCAAGACTCAAGCAGCTTACCTATGATTGCAACACTGGATTTCATTAGGCTGCCGAACACACTCTGGAACCTCTTTTATTTATTTAGGTATGGGGAGTTGAACCCTGGATACCTAACCGCTTACCTTTTTATATTTTGTTTTGAACTAGTGATCCTCCTGCCTCAGCCTATGGAGTTGCTGGGATTACAGGTGTGTGCCACTGTGCCTGGTGCCCTGTACAACCTCTTAATAACCACATGCTCTGATTCTCTTGTTTCCATAAAACTCCTCATGTAGTCCCTTTGTGAGAACCCTGTCTGTTCATCAGCTCTTACCCTTTCACTGAGAGCAGTAGTAATCAGATTTTAATGTGACTAAATGTGGTCTGTGGATCCCTTGCTTCGGGTTTACTGGCATGCTCATTAAAACAAAAAAGTAGATTCCCAGACTCCATGAGGATCTGGTTCCAGAATCAGATGAGACCCAGTCATCTGTATTTTAAGCAAATGACCATAGATAATTTGGATGAACTTGTTCCCATCACATCCTTCCCCTGACATGTCTTAGGAAAATGTCTCACTTGAAGCCTCCCCGTTCCTGAGGCTGGAATGTGTCTCCCTGTGCCCTCTGGTCTCCCAAGTGTGCTTGCTGCTTACATTCTCAAAGCCCTCCTGTGCCTTAGAGTTGCTTGCATTCCTGTTTGGCCCCTGGCTGATGCAGAAGAAGCCCGGAGGCTTGCCTCCTTAGTCTTTTTCATTAGCCTAGGGCCTAACACTTTATTTCCTCATTTTTAGTGACATTCTGAATTATAGAGAGTCTTCTAGGGGAAAAAAAGAAGAAAAAGAAACATTCTATATTAAGTTACTTCTGGGAAATATAAATCATGTCCTTACAGTAGTTTGAATTTTCCAGGAAATGAGAAGTTTTTGTATCATATAATCATAATTTTTTTTTTTTTTTTTTTGCTGGGTGCAGTGGTGCACACCTGTAATCCCAGCCACTAGGGAGATTGAGGCAGGAGGATCACAAGTTCAACGTCGTTCTCAGCAATTTAGCCAGGCCCTAAGCAATAGTGAGACCCTTTCTCAAAAAAAAAAAAAAAAAAAAAAAAAAAATTAAAGGCCTTGGGATATAGCTCAGTGGTAAAGGGTCCCAGGGTTCAATACCCAGTACCCCAAAGTGTATATATATATATATATACACACACACAATATACATATTTGTATTCACACACATACATACACATATGTGTGCATATATGAAATCATAATTTTTTTGTCTTTTAGTAATGTTTAACATTGTAGAATTTTGAATTTTGGATAGGAAAAGTAACTGTCAAGGAAGTAAGAGAAATTAGCAGATAAAATTAATCTTTCCCTTTCGACTAATGATTGATTATTAGACTCAATGCAAATTGAAATGAAAAATTACAATTTTTAAGGCTGTCCATAATTAACATTTTGCTTAAGATGAATGAATACCTTTTAGTCAATTTTTTGGATAAAGGGTAGAGAAGTAGCCTATTCCATCTAGTGGTCTTCCACAGAAGGCCACTGTTTTGTTAGGTTTGCACCCAAAGTTATTACTAAGTGTTTTCTAAGTTCCCAAAGGCAGACATTTCCTTTTCTGGTTAGTCCCATTATGGGAAAACTAAATAGCTTACTGTGGAAAATAAAAATCTAAGACTCACATTTCTTGTTAAAACTTAGTGTAACTTCATAGTTATAGTTATAAATTGCACTTTGAGAATAATAAAAAGCAGTTCCTTGAGCACTGGATTAAATATTTGTAATTCCCCAGTTTGTACTTTTGAGTGTAGCCTGCCACTCACTGCACTAATTCTTTAGAAAAAAATGAATGAAATGACAAAAGCTAGGTAGTGTGGTAATCAGAAGAGATAAGGGGGTTAAGGATTAGCTGGGATGTATGATGCAGTTGGCGATATGGATCAGACCAACACAGTGGCTGGGAGTCAATGCCAACTGTTTTCTTTCTTTCTTTCTTTCTCTCTCTCTCTCTCTCTCTCTCTCTCTCTCTCTCTCTCTCTTTAAATATTTTTTAGTTGTAGATGGACACAATAGCTTTATTTTATTTTTATGTAGTGCTGAGGTGAGCATACTAGATGAGCACTTAATCACATACTAGGTGAGCAATCTACCCCCGAGCCACAACCCCAGCCCTATTTTCATTTTTTGATTTGCAGCTCCTGTTGAGAAGTGTGAGCAACACTGGTTGTATAGGACAAGACTGGACAGCATGTGACTTAGTGAGAGGAGCACCCTGTAGCTTCCTAGTTTATTAAAGTGTTTAATATTAACATTGTCAGTGCTAATACAGCTTCCTGCAACAGCCAGTCTTTTCAATTCCTAAAACCAAAACTATTTTCTTTGTTAATTATGGTGACTTTAGTTGGACTTGACTTTTCTTACTCAAGTGATAGTTTGTACTTGATGAAAGTTGTACTTCTCCAAGCTGATAAAGTAGTTTATTCATGAAGATAGTCTGTGTAACAAAGTAACTATTTAGTTTTGTCATTGGCCTATAAAAAGGAGCTGAGTGACAACCAAAGTAGAACTAGAAACTTCTGTTTTGACTAAAATATTTTTCTTTATTTGCACTGCAGCATATAATTAAAATATAATTGAATCAGAGTCATTTGTTTATTCATTAACACTAATTTTGATTTGCTTTAAAAAGCGATTCAGTTATTACTTACTATTCAGTTATAAATACTATATTTCTGTTGTAGAATTTGATCCACTTTCTCTCAGTAAAATCAAGGAAGGACTTTGACTTCCATTCTAAAAAACTGTTGAGTGTTTACTGATTCTAGGTTTAGAGTAGAGTCTCCTGGCTTTTAAAATATAAGGATTATTATAAAATTAAGAGATGGTAGAGATTTAGTTTGTCTTTTATAGGTAGAACTTCCTTTGGGTGAATTTGATCAGATATAAGAGTGTTTGCTCTTACTTTAGCCAAACCTTGGAAACCCAGAGCCATAGTATTGTTTACTTTAAACACAAAGGATGTTTTGGCATGTGCTTATAGTTTTAATGTAACTTTGTGAGGGGTGTGTAAGTGAGAGCATGTGCACATAGGCTTAATCACTTGAGTGTTGACATTTTCATGTTTACTTTTTTTGGCTGGAAGCTTGACTAGGATATCTGGGCTCTTGGTGCTAAAAGGGAATTGGAAACTCCTTTGCTGCTTTCTGTATTACTTTTATTGCTAAACTGGACTTTGGTATAGTAACTTATGCTGCTTTGAAAATGTTTATTAAAAAACAAGAGGATGGAACAAGGAAATAGTTGTTATGAAAGCAAGACTTTAGTTTCAGAACTCTTTACTGAGAGTGTGGACTTAATGCAGGAAAAAGGTTTGTGCTTGCTTTAAAGAAAAGCATAATGGTCTGTAGCTCCTGGACGGAATAGTCCCTGTTCATCTTTTGCAGATGGGCAGCAGCCCAACTGAATCAGGGTATCGTCATATTGGCCCAAACAGGTACCAATTTCTTCAGATAATTACTTTTCAGTGTTGGTACCTAAAAGTGCTGCTTAATAACTTCATGTTTGTAATAGTTGCTTTGTACTTTTCAAAGCTCTATTACATACATTGTCATCCTTAAAAAAATAAATTAATTAAAGTTATGGGAGAAACAAAATACATGCTGCTGTTCTCACTTTACAAATTAAAAAGCTGAGACCCAGGTTCCTTGAGATGTTTTGATTCATAGACCTAGTAAATGACAGAACAGACCCTGGACCCCTCTGCTTATTCCTCGTCTGCAGTGCTAGCCACTAAACCCATTGGCAAGGCTCACACATATCCATGGGGCATTCTTTCTGACCACCACCCCCACACACAAGTAATCAGCCTTCCTCCGTTAAGTTCTAGCATATTATTTTATGTATGTGTAAAGTTTTATTAAGAGTATTCGACATTAAAGGGATATTCATGTAATCCTTTACATATTCTGAACTTTTATCATATCCCTAAGGTATTTGTCCCTTTTTTACTTTACTAACCAACTTATAGTTAGGATATAAATAATTTTAAGTAACATTTAATGGTAAATATAATAACTTACAGTAGTCTGGTTAGTCCGGCCTGTCCCTTATAACCTTGGTAAAGGCTCAGGCTGCATCTTCTTGAAGGTTCGCGTAGTGGTGATCCTCAGCTGATTGTCCATCCGTGAACATGGCTTTTTGTACTCTGAAAAACACAAGTTTAATGGCAATCAGTCAGCTAAGAGGCAGCCATACATTTTCTACGTTTTGCACCTATCCTGTGTATAATTATCCACATTTGCTTTTGTTTTTGGAGACGGGGTATCAGAACATTTATTGTTTTTGTGAAATTTTTTGAAATGCTTCTTATGTAATTAAGTCACAGTTTTTATACTGCATGTGAACAACTCACATTGTAGTTTGACTTAATTTTTTAAATGTGGTTCTTTTTCCTGTAAATTAGCAGTGGTTTTTATTTCATTGTTTGGAAGTGCTTCATTGTTTCCCTATCTATTCGATGTTATTATTTATATTGTAAGTCTCTCTCTCTCTTTTTCTTTTTGGCACCAGGGATTGAACTCAGGGGCACTCGACCACTGAGCCACATCCCCAGCCCTATTGTATTTTATTTAGAGACAGGGTCTCACTGAGTTGCTTAGTGCTTTGCTAAATTGCTAAGGCTGTCTCAGTCTCCTGAGCTGCTGGGATACAGGCGTGTGCCATTGTGTCCGGAGATTTCTCTTTTTTAATGATGCTTTTTAAAAAAATTTTGCTAGAGTCACTAGCATAGAGCAGTATTAAGAATGGGCTGAAGCTGACTGGGTGTGGTGGCATGCACCTATAATTGCAGCAACTTGGGAGGCTGAGAAAGGAGGATTGAGAGTTCAAAGCCAGCCTCCACAACTTAGTGAGACCCTGAATCGAAATAAAATGTAAAACGGGCTGGGGGTGTGATGCAGTGGTTAAGCACTCCTGATTCAACTCTTAGTATCAAAAAAAAAGTGGCGGCAGGGTGGGGGGAGGGGAGAATGTAATGATACAGATCAAGGAAATAGTTTTGAGAACTGGACTTGAGTGGACTTGGCCAATGTTACTAATCTTTTGCAGTGGTGATAGTTGTTAATCTTTCATATTTAATCACTCTTTTGGAAAAATGGATCAAGGAGGGTTTTTTAAAAAATATTTTTAGTTGCAGATGGACACGATACCTTTATTTTTTATTTTTATTATTTTTTTTTAATGTGGTGCTGGAGATCGAACCCAGTGCCTCTTGCATGCTAGGCAAGCACTCTACTACTGAGCCACAGCTCCAGCCCAAAGAGATTTTTAAATCAGTGTGGTGGGTGAACTTTTTTCATCCTTATCTAGTCTGCAGTAGACACGGAATACTTTGGTAGACTTACACTTCATTGATTCATTTTTATTTTTGGTCTAAGTACGAAGACCTGTTAGCTGGTTTGTGCTGTGTGTGCTTTTTGGCCCACTTTTATCCTCCATAAAATTTTAAAAATAACTATTTTCACTTCTTGTTTTATATATTGTAAAACATTTTTACACATGGTTTTAATGTGATGACCTTAAGATTTGATGTGGTTTGTGTTGTGCTATGAGGTAAAAGTGGAACAAAGTGGCCAGCCAGATCACTGCCACTAACTGTGAGCTTGAGTGAGTCCCTCAGCGTCTGTAAAATGGGGATAATCACAGGATCTACTATTAGTTGTTGTATTGCATGGGATGACTGTAAAATGGGGACAATCACAGGATCTACTATTAGTTGTTGTATTGCATGGGATGATCCATGTGAAGCCTTTGGCACGGTGCCCTACATGTATTAAGTATATTAGCATTCACTACCCCTGAGCTCTGTCCCCAGCCCAACAGCTTACTTCTTGTTAGAAAATGTGTTTTCTTTAGTAAGATCACACACCCAAGGGAAATTTGAGGTGTTCCTTGTTACATTGGTTCTTGTTGCCTACTAATAGCATTGTCAGGTCAAAAATTTGTATGAGGTGGTTCTTCATTCTTCACAGTACTTGTTGAAAAACATTTTGTAAGTGATGGGACTGTATCTTTATGGCTAGTCCTTATATCTATTTATAAATAATTTTTAAAACAAATTCTGTAATTTGCAGATTCTGAAATTCTAAAGAATTAAATGTAACCTGGGTTGAGTATCTCTTATCTGGAATGTATGGGCCCAGAAGTGTTTTGGATGTTTCAGCTTTTGAAATATTTTGCACATAATGTATTTCTTAGGGGTGGAATCCAAGTCTAAACACAAAATTCATTTCTTATACATATTGTACACATAACTGAATCTAGTTTTATATGGTATTCTTAGTGTGCCTATTTGTCTGTGACCTGTCACTTGAGGTCAGTGAGAAATTTTCCACTTTTGGTGTCACATTGGTGCTCAAAATGTTTTGGATTTTGGAGCATTTCAGAGTTTGGATTTCCAGCTTTTGGATGGGTAACTTGTAATGAAAATAAAAGTATTTTGAAAATAATAAATGCATTACATAGGTGTGACAGTATCGATCTCCCATAGCCTCTGTTTTTGTTGTGGTGGTACCACTGGGGATTAGACCCAAGTCCTCGGCGCATGTTAGGCAAGCACTCTGCCACTGAGCTGTGTATCCCCAGCTCTTTTTATTTTGAGACAGGGTGCTGCTAAGTTGCTTGGACTGGCTTCCAATTTGAGATCCTCCTGCCTCAGCCTCCCAAGTAGCTGGGATTGAAGGTGTGTGCCACCACATGGGGCTAGGGTTGGTCTCATCTTCACTCTTGAGATATCTAGCCAGAATTATCTAATGGTTTGGAAAATGTGTTCCTGAAATGCTTTAGATGTTTAGGCAAAGCTGGCCAAATCCTAGTCTTTCCACTCAAGTGTGGCCAGATAACCTGCAGCACAGGTGCAGGCGTCTGCCACCCACTGAGGGGGCTCGCTCTGCTGCTCTCCCTTCACCTTCATCTCTGTGGCTCCCTTCCACACATACACACATACGTACTCTCCCTTTCCACCATTTTCCTGCCTGTGATTTGGCAGAGGCTATGTGAGTATTCAGGTTAAAGGGGGCAATTGGGCTTCATCCAAGGATTTAAAAAAAAGTTCCTTCTGATTGTAAAATACAGAATGCTCTTTTTTTTTTTTTTTTTTTTTTTTAGGTTCTGTGTGGTTTTGGGTGAGTTCTTACAGCATCTGACCATTTTATATAAAAACAAATTTAAAATATTAGTCTAACAGAGAATCCCCACCTTTTTCCAGGAAGCAAATTATAAATAAATTTCAAGTTTGCACCCCATAAAGAAAAAGTTTTGATTTTAGCATTGAAAACCAGTGTTGGCCATCAAACAGAACTCTTCTATGCCACCCCACTTCCCCAAAGTATAACAGTATCTGGGTTCTTTGAGCCAGGACAGCTATATTTGGTTTGTAAATAGGGCATTTCTCATCTCTGTAAACCATTTTAGAAAAAATTAAAGAAAAAGAGCTGAAATAATGATTGAAGTGGGGGGACTTTCACTTTCCTTTTCAGCATCCTGATTACTGTTTTCCTGTTCTCTGGGTAACTGTTTAACAGGGTGAATTGTCTCAGTAGAAGTTATATAGAGGATCAGTATATGTGCTGGATTTTTTTTTATTTGTTTAGTTATAGATGGACACAACACCTTTATTGTTTATTTATTTTTATGTGGTGCTGAGGATCGAATCCAGTGCCTCACACATGTGAGGCTCTGCCACTGAGCCACAATCCCTGCCCAGTAATATGTGCTTTTAATGTGGACTTCTGATATGAAGTCTGGTTGACCACTCATTGATATAAAGAAGAGGAAAAACTCATTGAAGCTCCTAGTAATGAGCAACTTTTTCCCAGATTTTCCCAGTTGCTGGAGAGACACGCTAGATTATTGTTTGGATAGCTCTGCTGTGGTATAATCAACAAATGAGAATGTATACGTGAATATATTTTAGACAAATAAAATTACTACTAATTAATTGTAAGATGGTTTCCAGATTCTCTTTTTTAGGAGGTATTGGGGATTGAAGTTGAACCTAGGAGTGCTGTGCCACTGAGTAACCTTTTTAAATTTTTATTTTGATAACTGTGACTCACTAAATTGCCAAGGCTGTCCTTGAACTTGATCTTTCTGCCTCAGCCTTACAATTATGGGATTACAGGTGTGTGCCACTATACCCAGTTAAATTCATTTTTATAAATCTAAATGACTAAATAGTATAAAAAAGCTGTAAACATTATTTATGCTAATCAAAGTTCTTAAAAAGAATGATGTGTGCAAGGCATGGCAGTACACCCATATAGTCCCTGCTTTTAGGGAGACTGAGGCAGGAAAATCGCTTGAGCCCAGGAATTTGAGGTCATTGTGGACAACGTGGTGAGACCATGTCTCCAAATAAATAAGTTGGTTTAGACAATTCAGATAAAACTTTTGTGGTACAAATGTTTTCCTATTTTTAACTCCTACTAACTTTACCACATTTACATTAAAACAATCTTTATTTGCTACAGCTTAAATAATGGTAGGAACATTTAATTGTTACCATGTAGGTTATGTGCACTTCACCTCTACACTAGGACAAGGAGAGCTGCACCTGCTTAATTTTTACCAACTTTTTAATCATGGTATGTTTTGATTAAGTGCAACCAATTCGACAATTGATAATATAATTTAGTAAGAGAACCTGGAAGTCCTTTGTTGAACAGTACTTTGCATGTTTGGCTTTAGTGTGTGGTATCATTTTTTCCTTTTGGTAGTACTGGGGGTTGAGTCCGGGGCCTCGGGCATATTATGCAGATCATCTACCACTGAGCTATATCCCCAACGTGATGTCTTTCTTTTGAAAATGTATTTTATGAAAAAGTTTATTCTGCATAAGTACATTTTTTACAGGACTCTCTGTCTTCCTGATTTTTTTTTTATTTTATTTTTTTTTAGTTGTCGATGGACCTTTATTTATTTGTATGTGGTGCTGAGAATTGAACCCATTGCCCCACACATGCCAGGCAAGCATTCCACTACTGAGCCACAACCCCAGCCCCTGATTATTTTTATATATAATTATATTTTATTCTGTGTGCAAGCATTAGGTTTTGGGAGTTAACTTTAAGAGTATCCACCTGTAATCCCAGCGGTTTGGGAGATTGAGACAGGAGGATCACCCATTCAAAGCCAGCCTCAGCAAAAGCAGGGTGCTAAGCAACTCACTTAGATCCTGTCTCAAAATAAAAACAAAATAGGGCTGGGGATGTGGTTCAGTGGTCAAATGCCCCTAAGTTTTAATTCCTGGTATCCCCCTATCTGCCAAAAAAGAGTATCCAATTTCATTATAGTTGTGGCTCAGTGGTAGCACGTGTGAGTCACTGGGTTCAATCCTCAGCACCACATAAAAATAAATAAATAAATAAAATGAAGGTATTGTGTCCATCTATAACTAAAAATACTTAAGGGGGGGTGGCAGGAAAGCCCTGGGTAGAGTACAGGAGCCCTGTTATTCAGTTCTGGTGACTTTCTTTAGCTGCTTTTGGTGCTCTTGCTCACCTGTAGATGAAGTAGGCGCTTTTTTGCAGCTAGATGTTTGCTAGTGAGCCAAATGAAAGTAATCTCTATTGCCCGTAGATCCTAGTTGTTTGCTAAATAGGCAAACTAACCAATATATAATTATGCATGTGATCAGTGCTCTGAAGGAAAAGGAAGCAACAAGATTCCAAGAGGTTGGTCTGAGGACATGACATTTTGGTTAAGACCCCATGGAGAGACTGACAGCCAGGCAAGAAGGAGAAAGAAGGAGCACTGAGGATGGGAAAGCCCATTGCTGTCAGAGAATGTGCTCATGGCCAGGGAGGGTGGAGCCTGAGGGATGTTTGACCTGGTCAGAGATGGGCAGAAGCCAGTTAACTGCCAGGTCTGTAGGCCACTTTGAGGATTTGGGGGTTTCTCTGAATGAATCAAGAAGCCACCAAAGGATTTTAGGCAAGATCATTCAGGCTGCTTTGTGAGAATGGGGAGAGCCTTGATGCCAGGTCCCATCCTGGGTGCAAACCAATTCTAGAGTTGGGAGACTTGTAAAATGAGCAGCTTGGCATCCAGTGGTGGCCAGAGAAGTGGAAAGAAAATGAATTCAATATCTGCTTTGTAGGGCAAATCGTTGGATCTGATGGACATGGGGTGAGGGAGAAAGGCGTAGGTTATGGGGGATGTGGGTTTCTGGCTTTAACATAGATGGACGTTGGTGCTTTTTACTGATGTGGGGAATGAACTTTGAGGAGGAAGATTTGGGCATAGTAGTTTGAAATCTTTGAGGCATACAGGTTGGAGATACCAAGCAGACAGTTTGGCTAGTTATAGCCAGGTGATATTTAAAGCCCATATAATGCTTATGATTTCTCAGGGAAAGTGTGTAAAATGAGAAAAGGTTTGGGCTCATAGTAGAGTCTTAAGAAGTCTTCATGTCTTTTTGAGAATGTTCGGAGATGGCGATGCTAACGGAAATGGCAGACAGAGGAGAACTTCAGGAACATGGGAAGCCATGGAAGCCAGGAAAGTATTTCAAGAAGAAAAAGTAGCCATGGTGCCAATGAGGGCTCTGGGCAGGTGCAGAAGGACAACGCTGTTGATTTTGGCAACAGGAAGGTTACTTGTGCTGACCGCCAGGTGATGTGGCAAGGGAGAGGCCGGACTAGAAGAGGGAAGAGAGGCGAGGAAGTGGAGGAGATTCACTTGAAGTCAAGCTGACTGTTCTCATTTCCCTTTTGCAGTACTTTCAACCACCTGCCTTAACAGGTTGTGGTTTTTCAGACCTTTTTGAAGTTCAAGAGGACATTGTATTTATGTGAGCCTGTTCCTTTTAATTTCACTGGTGGAAGAGTTTATTATCAGTTAAC
The DNA here is from genome assembly GCF_964194105.1 of Spermophilus citellus. Classification (NCBI taxonomy): domain Eukaryota; kingdom Metazoa; phylum Chordata; class Mammalia; order Rodentia; family Sciuridae; genus Spermophilus; species Spermophilus citellus. The sequence goes on from NC_138199.1 coordinate 66,716,130, forward strand.
AATATTGCTGATCTGTCAAACTACTTCATCTACAGGAAAATACAGAAGATTTTCACTTTGTACAGCCATTCTTTGGTCTTTTTTGTTCTTCAGTATCCCCAGAGGATTGGTTCCAGGACCCCCTGGGATATAAGAATTTGAATGCTCAAGTACCTTATATAAAATGGCATAATATTTGCATATAGTCTACCCACAGCCTCCCATACACTTTAAATTAATGACACCTAATAGCAACGTAAATGTTATGCAAATAGGGATTATACTTTATATTTAGGAAATAATGACAAAATACATGTTCAATACCAGCAGAATTCTTTTTCTTTATGTTTTCAACCTGTGGGTGATTGGAGCCACAATGTGGAATCTGTGCATCCTGAGGGCCAGCTGCACTTAATTATTTTACATATGATCACTTCCCATTCAGTGAGGGCAGTAACTTGATCAGTTATACACCTGATGTTCATTCATTCTTGAGCAAACATATATTAAGTATACCTGCCCAGACTATATCCTAAAAATTCAAGTGAACTTCTCTGACTGCTTTAATGGGATTCTTAGTCTAGTGGGGAGCAGATAAGTCAATAAGAAGTGGTAAGTAGTGGCAAATGATAGGGTAAATGCTATTATTGTTTACTGCATTTGCAGCTCTCCACCATGAGGATACAGGATCATTAAGTTTTTATCATCCTTGGCAGTACCTAAGAGAGCATGTAGCCCATGTCACTTCATTTTGTACTTAAAAGCCTTGGTCCTCAGAGGTTAAGGATGCATATAGGTTGAGGACATAACCAGTTATGGTGCTAGAGCCAAGGATTCAAACTCAAGAGTCATAGGACTCTTGTAGTCCGAGTCTGATACTCAAATACTATGCTTTCTTGCTTTCCACAATAACAGAATAAACCAGAGAGTGACTTGCAGACTGGAACAGATATGCCAGTATAATTTTGAGCTAGTCTTCATATTCAGCCATATTTAGAAACATTTGCAGGTTGTCAAGTACAGTGGCACATGCCTGTAATCCCAGCTGCTTGGGAGGCTGAGGCAGGAGGATTGCTAATTTGCAGGTTGCACTGCTTTGCTGTCTGACATGCTCCTGAGGGCAGGGTGGGCCTTCTCTGCTGGGGAGAGGTTTGGGGTAATGGGTTGAACACTAAACCTGGAATAAAGTGATTTGGGGTTTCCTCTTAGCTGTTGTGTGATTCTTCTTAGGAAGAATTACTTTATTAAGTGTTGTCATGTTTGAGTTTTGGGGTATTGTCTGTAACACACCATCATAAAGCAGAACTTTCCATCGGGTGTGCCTTCATGACAACTTTGGGATATTATGAAGAACTCTTATAGTGCTCTGTTTAGACAGCAGGGGAATTGAAACTATATTTGGGAAGCATGTCATATGCTGGAAGACTGCATATCTTTTTTTAAAAAAAAATTGAACATTTCTTGGGAATAAGAAAAAATAATTTACTACTGAAGGGTTCTAGTTCTGGTAAAACAGTATTTCTTTATGTGCTCTTGGCAATTATACATGATTAATTTTTTCAAAAAAATATTTAAGAAAATGTTCAATCTTCAAAACTTAAACTTTATGATAGTTTACAAAAACTGAAAAGTTGGAAAATGGTTGTTTGGTTGGTTAGACTCCAGAGTTCAAATTAGTTTTTTTAAAGTGTAAATTTTAAAATGTACATGTTCCTTGAAAAAAGAAAATCATCCAGTTCGCCACCATACTACCTCCCCAGGACATCTTTGTTGACAGTTTGGTGTTTCCTTCCGGCATTTGAATGGATGTTGAGATAAATGTTTCTGTACTGTCTGTACAGCCGTATATCCTGCTCATTTAATGTTGCAGCATTAGCATTTCCTGGGGGATTTTCTCAGAGGACCAATAAGCCCTTCTTTAGAAAACAGATGGGAATTTTGGACTTAAATGGGGAATTCTTATGAACAGAACGTGGTGGTGCTAAGCGGCAGCGTGTAGGGTGCTATCAATCTTTCCACGTTGTGACCTTGTGTCAGTGGTGTGCTTTGCATCAGACCTAGCCTGTCCCTGCAGGATGAAACTCCTTTCTCACATTTAAAAGTTTGTACTTTTACTTTCAAAAATAATAACAAGATTGAATATCTTATAAGATACATATGTATTTATAAATGCTTATTAGACATGTAACTTTTTTTCTATTTCTCAAGAATGAAGTATTTTAATAAAATAAAGTCCTTTTTGTGACTTCTATAGTAGAAGATTACCAAACTGCGTTGCACATTTTGTTTGGAAGTCGGAAATTGGTGAGACTAGAGAAATACTCTTAGAACACTCAGATCATTAAGATTATTAGCCATAAATTATTTTGGTGATAATTCTAACTGAAAAACTTGAAGCGAAATTTGTTAGACAAGTGTAGTGGTGCATGTGTGATCTCAATTTAAAAATCCTGATAAAAAATAGTAAAGAGGAATTTGTTAATTGAGAGTGGTGGCAAGTAAAAGACAATTTGCAAATTATGATTGAGTTCTTTCTAAAAATCAGAGATTTTTAATATTGTGCATTGGTTTTATAGTTTATGTGCTAGAAAAAGTTGAAATAATTGCCTAAACAAGACAAAGATACTCTTCTTTGGGAAATTCAACTTAGGCTATTATACACTGTCTTAAATTCATCTGGAAAGATATTTTATTTTAAAAAACTTTTTAATAATTGAGATAGTTAATGTAATTTAATAATTTGGGCTCTTTTGGAAGTTTTAACTAATGTTCATGGCAAATGCTAACGAAACTGAAAACTGCATTAACTTGTTGGAGTCTACTTAATTTTTATATATTTACAGTGCAAAGGAAAATAATTTCTTTGGGTGCAAGTAAAAACCATCTTGCTTTTCATAAACTGCACAAAAAGACTTTAGAAGTAGCACTTTATATGGGCATTAATAGCAGACACGGCAGTATTAAACTTGCTAAAACACTTGCTCTCCTGTCATATCAGATGTGTTGTTTTTTTCCAGGGTACACAGAATAAACAAAGTCATTAAAAAAGAAAAAAAAAGGCAATCTCAAAGATAAGGAAAAATAAAAAAGGTTCTTTGTGGAAACCAGGCAAGATGAGAATGTTGAAGGGCTTTAAATGAAAGGAGAAGTAACACTGGTCCATGGCCAGCTCTGATAGCCAGGAGGAGAGTCTTGTTTGCCTGCCTTCTTGTAAAGCTAGCTGCTGGCCTACTAAGACCTCCTCAAGCAACCCCTTGTCGTATTTAATGTGCAATAAAAACTGAAATGGAAAAGACATGGAACCTTTATATATATATATATAGAGAGAGAGAGAGAGAGAGAGAGAGAGAGAGAGAGAGAGATAGTTTATTTCAAATATTTTAAATGTGATAGTTCTAAGATTTTTTTCACTTTACAATTATTTTCCAACCTATAACAATCAGTCCTTGTTTTGTATTTATGTCTTTAAAGAATTACAAGTAATGTTAGATTTTAGGTAAATAGTGTGGGCAGAGCAGTATCAATTATATGAAAATGTGAGAGATACAATAAAGATCAGAAGAATGGGAAATTGAGTTTTCATAATAAGAACTATTCCCTCTGTCTTTGTTACTATCCTTCTCCTTAGGTTGAAATAGTCTTGATTCATTAACTATCTTTAAGCCCAGACTTTTCCACTTTGTACCTTATTATTTGGCATTTAATTCATGTAAGTCCATGCTAGATGGAAGAGCTTATATTATATAGAGTCTATTTATAGAATATAGGTAGGATAATATAGGATAAAGCCTTCTTATTGAGGTAAGACTTCATTGAGATGTTTTTAGAACTGAGACCATAGTGATAAAATGTGAATCATTGACAGAAGCTTGCTTCTAGGTCTCTTTTAAAAGCAAGTTAATAAGTTTCTTATTTTCCCCAAGCATACGCTTAATGAATTCTGCCTAATTAATATTCAGAAAACATTTTGACCTGAATTTGTTTCTGGATTGTAAGACTGATGGAAAGCTACAGGTATATTATAGGTCAACAAAAATCTCTGAGAGTTTACAGTTGTGATGATTTAGGGAATAAGTATAGGTAACTAGTTTTCTCTTTTATCTTTTACTCTTTTCCCACATATTCTGGACTTGCAAACAGAAGGACTTAAATATGCATGGAATGTGTGTAAGCCACTGTCTGAGGACACAAATGCCTGTTTTGTAGTATCCTTGTGCTCCAGGAAATGTTTTGCTCTTTTACATCACTTGGCTCACTGATGTTCTCTATATGAAGAGAAACCACATATTAATCTTGAGTTATTCTGTCATTTTCAGAATCACATGTATGTTTAGGTTTCAAAAGAAACATTTTCACTAATTATCTTAATAATATCAATTTTTTATTTATTTTTCAAACTACTGTTTGCTTTGAAACAGAAGGTTATTGTAGGTAGTGCTTGTCTCGTAACTGGAAGGGCCACAAGGCATAGAAAATATTTTTAAATTCAGTATTTGATTGTATATAATTTTCTTTCAAAGTGAACTTTTTGTCATTTTACAAGATTAAGCAATGGTGGTTCATTTTAGTAAAAAAACAAACTTTCAAATGGCCTAATTCAGTGTTTAGTCTTCTTAGTGCTTCATCATGGTCTATAAAATAATCCAGTAGAATGAAGCTAATTAAGTGTATGTGTGATGCATATTACTTGAAATTCTCATTACCAGAATTTGATATTTGCCAGATTTCCCAGATTTAATAATTAGGACATATGCTACCTATGGCAGAAATGATTTCAAATTTTGGTGACCTCTGACTCTTCACCATCTCTGGAGATCTAGTCCTGGGCAGGTCAAGTCCTATCTGGTCATTACTTGGATTTTTTTTTTTAATGGATTGAAACAAGGGGGCATAACCATTGAACCACATCCCTATCTTTATTTTTTTGAATTGGATCTCATTAAATGGCTGAGGTTGGTCTTGAACTTGTGATTCTCTTTAGCCTCTTGAGCTGCTGGGAGTGTAGGTGTGTGCCATATTTAGAAATATTCTAAAATCTTCTAACCTGCTTAGAAAAAACAATTTTGAGTATTCCTCATTATTTTTAACCCTTCCAAATATTATCTGAATATTATTCTGTTTGAACTACGTGGATACTTTACTGCTTTTATGGTGTGCCTTTTGATTGATGACGACATTTAATGATGACATGAATGGAATAAGATGTTTGTTCCCATTTTATCTTCCCCAAACCATTGTCCATACTGCTTTTCTTTCTTTTTTTTTTCCTCCAAATTTACTTTATATAATCAGATGGATATAAATTAATGAACAAAAATTTAAGCAAGATACATTAACAATTTAACAGAACCCGATAATCTAATTTCTTCCAATTTTTCTCAAATTCATTTGAGTGTTTCCATCATGGTGCTCATAAGGAAATCAAACAACATATGGCTACTACAGTTGAATGTCAAATTAACTATTTATGACATACTAAATTCTTCTATAATACAATTATGAAGAATCTTTAAGAAACTTATGTTTTGTATGTAGAAAAGTGTTAGAGTCAAACATTCAACTCAACAAAAATAAGAAACATTTCTGATTCCTCTGTTAGGTGTAGACTGCTTCTCCTTTTGCTAATGAATGTTTTTTAGCTGTAATATCACTGAGCTGAACAAATAAATCACCTTGAGTACATAAGGAAAAATAAACACATGCTAAATGGATAAACATTACTACTACATCTTTACTAGACCATCTCTACCTCTAACACTTCAGAAGCTTAGAGATTTAGAGTATTCTTACATTAACTGCAAGAAAAATTAAAGGAGAAATTCCTTTTTTGAGATCACAACTATGAAGTCATGTGGTTATAAAATTCTGCATTTGTGTGTAAAACATGAATCACATTTACCTTTATTCTCCCTACTTAGTCTTGTCAATCACCTAGCAGGACTTAACAGATACCTTTCAAAGAAACATAGACTGAGATGTGTTTATATAACTTCAATAACCTCATCACTATAGTAATGAGAGATGCAGTATCCTTTTGCTATGGTTCAAGACAACAGGGAAGGAGAGATCACAAGAAAGAGAAATCAAAATTATTACAACTGAGAAACTACTTCTCATTAAGTTTTACCATGGTGCCACTTTCATTTTTACATAAGCATGGTGGCATAATTCAAGCTCAATAAATTGGAAATCTTAATATTTAAAATTCACCTTGACTTTCATTTATCACCATATTAACAACCAAAAGAATTAGATAAAACACATAGGAAAGGGTAATATTAAACCCACCTTGCTGAGTTGATTTATTGACACATTAACTCATTTTTATATAGAAAAGGGATAGTGCATCTCAGTTTGCTTGCAAGCTAGGAGATCACTTAAAATTCTGCATTTCCTAACTGCAAACAGAATATAGCACTTACAACAGGTTATAAATAAACTGGTTTTCAAGCATAGAGCCAGCCCCAACGATAATACACTATTTAAAAAGACCTAAGGCAATGAATTCCATTTCCAATGGAAAAAAAGAACTGTGCAAACAAGCTTAAAACTACTTTTTTTTTGTGCCAGTGTTATAAAATGTAGCTTTTAATAAAACCTTGACACAAATGCCATTAACTTCAGAAAAAAATTTGGTGGAGAGAAGAAAGTTATTTCATTTAGGAAAAATAACCACTATCTTTTTTTCCTAATCTTCAACACACACAATTTAAACATATACAGTTGCTTTAACACTTTACACAATTCCTATGTATTGGAGCAATAACAAGGTCTAAATACAATTATATTCTTAAACACTGGGTCAAGGCTTTACATAAAAATACCATACTACTTCCCCCCCCCAAGTTTCTAAAATATCACATACTTTCCTCAACGTCTGCAGCCATCCAGGAATTTTTAGGAAACTTTTTGTGCATGATCTTAATTCCTAATCCCTGGCTCTTTGGGCTCAGTGACGAAAGATCAAAACCACCAAAAATGATGGTTCACTTGAAGTCAGACGAGAGACCCTGGCTCAATTAGTCTCATAGGATGAGAGCAGTGCTGCATCAACTGGCTCCATGCAGGAGGGGCACGTGAAGGATCTCATCAACCAGTCATCTATACAGTCCAGGTGATAGATGTGCATGCACTGCAGAAATCGAATTGGGTCCCCATAAACAAAGTCCATCATACAGATCACACACTCCCGGATCTTTTTTTCGGATCCATCTCTTCCAGGGTCATAAACTCCTTTAGGCAGATGCTGTATAAGGCCTATTCTTTGAGCTATCCTAATTTGTTCCTCTTCAGTCAGCTGAGTTGCTAGCTGAGTCTGGCTAGGTGTTGGATGATAAACTGGAACTGGAACTTGTTCCTGATATGGCGGTGGCGGCTCCTGATCCGGCTCCATCCCCTCGCCAAAGCTAGCCCGGTCGGCTAGCAGGGAGATGTCATCCGAGGTGGGGGATTTGAGGCCCCATCTTCCAGGGCTGGGGCGTGTGATCTCTGCACCGTTCTAATGGTCTTCGTCCATACTGCTTTTCACAGTATTCAGACATACCCAGAAAAGGCGATGCCTTTCATTCTTTTGAATAACTTTTTCTTACAAATTCAAGTTCATCTCTTGATTTTCTACCATTAGTATTTATATCTATAAAAACAAATGGAATTTAGTGAAAGACATTTACTTTAAAAATCTTCCTGCCAAGCATGGTGGTGCATGCCTGTAATCCCAGCAGTTAGGGAGGCTGAGACAGGAGAATCACTAGTTTTTAAGCAACGCAGTGAGACCCTGTCTCTAAATAAAATACAAAATAGGGCTGGGGATGTGGCTCAGTGGTCAAGTGCCCCAGGTTCAATCCCCAGTACCAAACAAACAAACTACCTGCTCAATATATTGTACTTGTAATGATTGACATTTGCATAAATAATAAGATGGAAACAGGATGTTATAAAGGGGAAGTTCCAATACAGAAAGTTCAACAGATGTTTATGTAGTATTGCAGTGTACAAGGTAAAATATTCCTATTCTGGGATACAGAGAGGTAAAGTAAAATGACTTAATCTACATTTTTATATATAGAACTTCATATAAAATTTGCTGTGAGAGGTGTAAGCCATCAATTCAAAAGATTTTGGGTGCAGAATGTGATTACTGAGTTGGGAAGTTGCAGTGGAGGTGGGGGAGAAAACTAGACTAAAAAACCAGTATACCTGAAATTCTTGTTTCAGAAAACTAAAATAGTTTTCTTTCCATTTCTGCCACTAAAATAGCTTTGTTGGCTAAACCACCTAACTTCTCTGAACTTCAGAATTTTTCACCTGTAGAATGGAGGACAAGGTTAGTTGGTCTGCACACACTTTGTTTCTTCCTATAATAAAGTAAGATCCTTACTTGGCACAAGTTACATGCCTATAATCCCAGCAGCTTGAGCGGCTGAGGCAGGAGGATCATGAGTTCAAATCCAGCCTCAGCAATTTAGTGAGACTCTAAGCAACTCAGTGAGACCCTGTCTCTAAATAAAATATTTTTTTACAAGCTGGGGATGTGGTTTAGTGGCCAAGCGCCCCTGGGTTTGATTGCCGGCCCCCTCCAAAAAAAAAAAAAAGAGTAGGATCCTCAGAATAGGAGATGGAAGGAGGTGTGTGGAGAGAACAGTATTCGGTAGAAGGGTTGAGAAGATGCACAGCATTTTCAAGAAGCACAAGGAGACTCCTTTTGATTGGAGCTCATTTTTGTAGAGAAAAGTAGGAGAAGGTTTGATCCCTTGGGACTAACTGGAGAATTCAGACATAAAGTCTGAATTAGGAAACTAATTCTAATTTAGCATCTGTCATTGAGATTATTCTTTCTCCCATCTGGAGTATTTCTTTTCTTTCTTTTTATTTTTATGTGGTGCTGAGGATTGAACCTAACGCCTCGCACGTGCTAGGTGAACGCTCTACCACTGAGCCACAGCCCCAGCTCCTGGAGTATTTCTTGATGTATGTTTTTACTAAGCAGCACAAGTAAATTGTTTCCTTGATTATCCTCCAGTTTTCCCCAGCATCCCTAACATTTCTCAGTTAGATGAACTTTTCAGTATTAAAACTTGTCAGTAATCCTGCTTCCTTTAAAAAAAAATAAGACCTGTTTTTCTTTAAGGAAACTATTATCTAGTAGGGAAGGCTAGATTCTGGAGGCCATGCAACATACACTTTCTCTGGAAAATGTATATTGTGGGACAGGGTGTAGATTGAACCAAAAAAAAAAGTGGGGGGCAGGAGAACAAAGAGGGAATTCAAGAAGGCTCTTTTTTTTTTTTTTTTTTTGCATAGGGATTGAACCCAAGGGCACTTTACCACTGAGTTACCTACCAACCCCTTTCTATTTTGACACTTTACTAAGTGGCTGAGGTGGCCTTGAACTTGGAAGCCTCCTGCCCTAGCCACCTAACTTACTGGGGTTACAGGTGAGTGCCACCATGGCTAGCTGAGAACCCTCCATATTATTCCCTGAATTCCATTTTTCCTTGGTGACTAGAAAGTGTATTAAAGAAGTAAATTGGGCTGGGGATGTGGCTCAAGCGGTAGGGCACTCCCATGGCATGCGTGCGGCCCGGGTTTGAACCTCAGCACCACATACAAACAAAGATGTTGTGTCCGCCAAGAAGTAAAAAATAAATATTGAAATTCTCTCTTTAAAAAAAATTGAAAAAAAAAAGAAGTAAATTAATTTTGTAAGTTTGATTGAGGTTTCAAGTTCCTTAGGGTTGTATTGCTAAAATATAAATTAGCAGTTCTAGTAATTTTTCTCATGTTCGTTTAGTGGCTTAACAGGGTTGTATCTGGAGGATTAGGTTCATTCATTTTTGACCACAAAACCTCAGAGTAAGATTAAGTTTGCAGGCTACCTGTGGGCTGTGGTGGACATTTGAAAATGGGTTTCAGGGGAGAGGTAGTAGCTATAACTGTAGTAAAGTGGAAAATAAAGTTTGAATGAAATGCCTAATTAATTTCTTTCAATATCTTTTTAAAATTATTTTTATGTGGTGCTGAGGCTCGACCCCAGTGCCTCACATGTGTTAGGCAAGTGCTCTACCACTGAGCTACAACTCCAGCCCCAATCAATTCTTTAAAAGGAAAAACTATAAGTAGATTTAATTTTTTTGTTTATTAGCAATCCAGATATCCCAAATGAAGGCTCAAGTGTGTGTGTGTGTGTGTGTGTGTGTGTGTGTGTGTGTGTGTGTGACTTAGTTGAATTATAAATATAAAATGTTACTTGAAACTTTTGCAGTAAGATAAAAGTAAATTAAATTTCTAATCTAGTGTTTTGGCATTTTTACAAGGCTTTTAAAAAGTTGATTTGCCAGGGATAGAGTGCTTGTGTGGTGTGCACAAGGTCTAGCTTATCCCTGGTAGTAGAAAACAAACAAAAAGATTTTTAAAGTTAATTTAGCATAATCAATTCCAAAAGATAAGATTAATATAAAATCCAATTTTGAATAAAGTGTATGCCCATCCTTGAAGTGATGCTGGGGATGATATCAGAATCATTTCCTTTGGAGCTTGCTTGTTTGACTTAGCAGATTTGTAGAAATCCTGCGAACCTGCATTTTAATAGATCCAGTAGGTAGTCTGTGGACAACCAAGAACAAGAACCACTATAGTCTCAACTACTTGGGAGATTGAGACAGGAGGATTGCTGCCTCAGGAGTTCCAGGCCAGTGTGGGCATCGTAATTGAAACTTTGTCTCAGAAACAACCCAAAACCAGTGGTCTAGAAGAGCAGTCAGAATGCTGTTCCCTACCCAGGTGCAGCGGCACACACCTGTAATCCCAGCAGCTCTGGAGGCTGAGGCAGGAGGATAGTGAGTTCAAAGCCAGCCTCAGCAACTTATTGAGGCACTTAGGAACTCAACCAGACCCTTTCTCCAGCTAAAGTATTTAAAAGGCAGGGGTGAGGGTGGGGTGTGGGGCAGGTGGGAATGTTTCTCAGTGGTTAAGCACCCCTGGATTCAGTCCCCAGTACAAAAAATTTAAAAAGCTGTTCCCTAAAGATTTAGATAGTCTAAAATTTTAAGCTCTGCATACCAAGATACATAGTGAAGGGCATTAGTATAAGTATTCATATAAAAAAAGAGAACACAAATTTCCACAGGTTTTTTTTAATTAATGAAGTTCAAAATATAGTAATAAAATTGTGTACAGTTTATGTAAGATAGGTCTTACTAATGTGAAGAAGAATGGGATTCTTTTGGTGGGAATAACATTTTGCCTTGTAATTTTGAGTTGAATTCCTTCAGAAATAGAATTAACTCTTCCCTAAAGCTGATTTCCCAAACCAGCATTCAACAAAAGCAGTTAACAAGGTTAAGGGTAGTTTTTGTTTTTTAAGAAAAATCATCCCTGTGCTCAAAAAATTCAGCAGAATTTTACTGCTGCTAAACCATTGAACTATGACAGGGCAAGTCAGAATAGTCACCTTTTGCTTCTGCCAAAAATTCAGAACTGGTGATTGGTCACGTTCACAAAAACAAATTAAATTCATCCTTGACACTGCTCATTCAGTAGCACATGACAGACTCCTGTATTTGTCACGTAGTACCTGCTCAGTAAAGCAATGGGTAACCCTTTTCACAAGCTCTGCCCTCTGTGTATTTCACCACTATTACTTGTAACAGCCTGCTGTATTTCAGTTTAGGTTGCCCTGATTTACTTTTTTTTTTTTTTTTTCAACTTCTTTGAAAATACTGTCACTTGTAGTTTTCACACACACACCATTACTACTGGCTGATTCTTCAGGTGAGTGTTGGTACTAAACCCAGGAACAATTTAGAAAGCCATTGATATAATTTGTCTTGCTTTTTAATTGACAGTTGATGGTTGTTCCTGTTCTCCTCAACTCTGAGCAACTGTTCTCACTGAAAAGTTAATAGTCTTTTTTTTTTCCCCCTTCCTGATACTAGGGGTTGAACCCAGGGGCATTTTACTACTGAGCTCCTTCCTCCCTCCCTCCCTCCCTCCCTCCCTTCCTTCCTTCCTTCCTTCCTTCCTTCCTTCCTTCCTTCTCTTGCTAAGTTGCTTAGGGCCTCACTAAGTGTTGCTGAGGCTGACCTCAAACTTGCAATCCTCCTGCCTCAGCCTCCTGAGACCCTGGGATTACAGGTGTGCACCACCACGCCTGACCTAATAGTTTTATTTTGCTGAACCTATTCCTTTGGCTATTGTTATCAAACATATTTATAATTAACTCACTAGTAGTAAATGGCATTCCTTGTTTGGCTAACAAACGAGCCATTTGAAAAAACTGATGACAGACTCATTTTCATTCTTCATTTTTGTGAAGTAGTTCTGTGATGAGTTGTTCCATTTTAAATTTTGTGGCTTTTTTTTTTTAACTATTGCTTTCCTATGAGTTGGAAATATGGTGAAGATTGTTTGATCTGTAAATATGGATGTACATTGTTGGGTGTTTTGGGTCCTGGGGATTAAACTCAGAGGAACTTTACCACTGAGCTACATCCCCAGTCCTTTTTATATTTTAATTTCAAGAAAAAGTCTAAGTTGCTGGGGGTCTTCTGAGTTGCCCAGGCTGGCCCAAATTTGAGATCCTCCTGCCTTAGCCTCCCAGGTTGCTGGGATTACAGGTAGATGCCCTGTGCCCAGGTACGCTGTATTCTTTTAGTGTAGCTTTAGTGTCATTGCATAATAAACACAGGTTTACCATTTAACTGGACATCAAAATTATCTGCATTCCAGCGCCCCTTAAAAGTGTGGCTTTCAGCTAGGCCCAGGGGTGCACAACTATAATCCCAACAACTCAAGAGGCTTGAGTCAAGAGGATCACAAGTTCAAGGCTAGCCTTTGCCATTTATCTGATGCAACTCATTAATAGTGTCACAGGGTTCAACCCCCAAGACCAGAAATAGAAGTGTGGCATTCAGAGTCCTCATTTCTTGTATTTTTTGGGTGAATGTGAACTTAATACTAATGTTTTTAGTAAAGTCATGCTCTGGCAATACTGGTGACATTTGAAACATTTTCAGGTCATAACTTTATCACTGCAATCCGTAGTGCCCTGAGCAGTAGTGCCGAGTTGTGAGTGTCTCTCGTGGCCTCTGCCTCCACTACCACCTTCTGCTGAGGGGGCATGAAAGCAGCCTCGGATGTTACACAAGCAGACAAGTGTGGCCGTGCTCCAATACATTGGCTTATGGACTTCATAAAGTTTGAACTTTATGTCATTTTCACATCATGAAATTTTTAAATTTTTTCCCCCAACCATTTAGAAATGGGCCATACAAAAACAGGCAGTGGCTGGATTTGGCCTATTTGGCCTGCAGGCTAGTTTGTAGATGAACACTGATCTAGAATCTCGATAAACTAAAATATAACAATAAAAGTTCAGTGACTTTGAACCAACAATAGTAATTTACTACCATTGTTGCTACTTGTTTGGTAGTACTGTGATGAGGGTCATTTTTAAATGTTGTGATACATGTTGCCAAATTGTTTTCTAGAGTCTGTATGCCTTGCTTTTTAAAAAACAAAAAATATTTGAGTCTCATCTTTATGACTTTAGAAATTATATCCTTCAGGCATGGAGCAGATTTTAAAGTTAAAGTCTCTTCTTTTTACCTCTTTTCCTTTTAGAGTTGCCCCTTTCCTATTGATATAAAGCTGCCAGTATTTTTGAGTGTCCTCAAAAAAGCAGATAATTTCTTCTTGTGTATTCTTTGGCTGTTCAGCTTAAATTCCATATCCTTTTAAAGTAGTGCATTCTGTTAGATATTTCAGCTGTGCAAAAGAGCATTGAATAAATCTGTCATTTGTCCAATAAATAGCAGGGCAAGTAAACTGATAAGTCTCTTTATAACTGAGTTTATTTAATAGAAATTATTTTTTAACTTGTATTCTCAGCTTTTATGTTAACTTCAGATTTAGGCTTCTGGCACATTTTGTCTTTTCAAGCAAAGAAATGGTGTTTGTAACAAATGATTCTTGTGAATAGGGGATAACATTGGGGCCATTCCCTGCTTAGACACAATTTTGTAAAACTGATAGGAAATACAGTTCATAGACCCTTATAGAATTTTAAAACTCTGATGTTAACTGAAGCTTATCAGTGTTCGTGGATTTTGACAACAATAAGCCTGTCTTATGGCTAGAACCTGGTCCGCCTGTCACTGTGCCATTGTTTAGATGGACTCTAATGTCCATAGACTAAAGAAATGCTGGAAGGAGTTCAGAGTGCTGTGCTGCTTTGTGCTCTTCAGCCTGTTATGGTAACCTGGTCAGGAAAAAAGAACTGAGAACTGACATAAAATATCTTCAATTTTAAAAATCTTACCTATGAAATGAATTTTTTTTAGAATTTTATTGAAAATACCATTCAGTAACATAAAATGGCCCAGGGAAAATTTGAACAATCTCATGTTATAACCATCAAAAAGAGAGTCTTCAGGCCCCAGTATTTCTAATAGATGAAATCCTTTATTATTTTTTTTAGCAAAGAGATTGAGCTATATAATTTGAATAATGAACCTGTAAAGTGAATTTCAGATAAATAGATGCATGGCACATAACGAAGGGAGAGTCTAACTTTAAATCATTTGTACAAACTGAACTTGTTACTTTGGATGGAACACAAATGATTCTCCTGCCATTGAACCACTTAATTCTCTTCATCATCCTATTGGGGAAATTGAAGCCTGGTGAAGGTGAGACTTGGCCAGATCTCCTCAGTTTTAGAGAAGGGACTGAAATTCCCATCCTTCACTTGATATCGACATTAGGAAACCAGTTCTTTTCATCACTTCTTCTAAAATTGATAGGAAAAAATAATTGTGGATAATGCTCCTTGGAATTCATTTTTCTTTCACCAACACTCCTGGAGGGAAGAGAGGCTCTAGATGCTAGGCACTGATTGGGTCTGAGATTTGCATGAGGACACTGAAGCACAATCCAAAAGAAAAGATGGAAGACCTTGGGTCTCCTGAGCACAGACACAGCATCGTTCATTTCCAGGTCCTTTGTGGTTAAATTGGAGGTAACATATATTTTGTGTTTTTTGATTTGCGGGGATTTTTTTGAGATAGCAAGAAGATGAGTTTATGTCTGTTGTCTTTTTCTTTTTTCAGTAAAACTCTTGTTTTTCTTTCTTTCTTTTTTTTTTTGGAGTTGTAGATGGACAGCATGCCTTTATTTTATTTGTTAATTTTTATGGTGCTGATGATCGAACCCATTGCCTCACGCATGCTAGGCCAGAGCTCTGCTGCTGAGCTAAAGTCCCAGCCCTCAGTAAAACTTTAAAAGCTGATGATAAAAATGTTAAAAAATAAAAAAAAGAATTTCTCATATTACCTAGTTCAAAAAAGCACTTAACCTTTATAAGAGCATGCATACGCACACATGTGCAGGTGGATGTTTAAATCATTGTTTTAGACTATTTTAATTTGGAAGAACATGAGCATTTGATTTTATCTGAATTGTAGAAAATCCATATTTAATCTTTTTGTTTTTCTAAAATGTAGTGAGGTTTCAGTTTACAACCATGCACATTAAAACATTAGCCCTTTCTTATGTCTTCCACCCACTGTTCTTACAAATAGAAGGATCTATAGCAGCACCTATGATAGGAAATGGTGAATTCGTGTGTCTTTTTTGATTGGGGTAATACTTTAACTAAAATATATTTTTCATAGGAATAATATTTAAAAGTGGACTGGGGTGTAGCTTAGTGGTAGAGTGCTTACCTCTTGCTTGAAGCTCTGGTTCAGTTGCAGCACACACACACACACACATACACACACACACACACACAAATTTAAGTGGGTTTACTCCTTGAATAAAGTGGTAAAGTGATGAGAGAGAAGGCAAACTATAGTCACTTGGCTTATTTAGGACTTAAAATATTAGAAACAATTAATATATTTAAATTTGAAAGAATTATAAATATTTTAATTTCAATTTTAAGGCTTTGAGTGCACAAAGGACTTGGTAAATTCTACTGATACAACTTGGTAGAGGTTGAGATTTAATCATAGAACACATACATTTTCTGTAATTATTACCATTTGATTTTGATGATATTATAAATTCTAATAAAAAAGTCATGTAGTACTTGGACCCAAAAGACAAGATCCCCTCTTAGGGATGGCAGTTAAATCAGGAATCTTCAGTGACAAGAACTTACTTTTAAAATGTATTTTAATAATATTTGTAATACTAAGAAAACAAATGGGGTGATTTTTCTTCACCCATAATGCCACAAAATTACTTTTGCCTGTATTTGAAATAGCTAAATAAAATGATTCATAATTCAGTCTAGTCTTACGAATCCTTGAGTCCAGATGTGTTATGGAAAAGATAATCCAGTATATGGCTTGCTGTCTGTTGTAATAGCCACAGTTTTTGTGTAGCAGAGTATTTGAATAGATAGAATAAATAGAGCCTGTAAGGGACCTAATGTTAATCCATTGCAGGTTTTGCTGCCAGATGAGTGTTGGGCCAAGCTTGTAGAAGCAAAAGCAAAAAAGTTTGTGAATCAGGGTGTAGACTTACACTTATTAATATACTACTTTAATTTAGTATTCAGTATAAATCACATGACAGTTACATCAGATATAATTGTTTTGACTATAATATTCTGTTGCATTAGTATACAAAAATTTATTAAGTTGCCCCCCTAATATTCCAGATTTAATATCATAAATAGCACTGAATAAATATCATTTTATATGTATCATTTTGTTTATGCTGAGTAAGTCCCTTAGAATGGACCCACAGTCATTAAAAGTTTTATGGAGCCTGCTACTCTTAAATTGTAAAAGATCTGTGGATTTGCAGGGTCACTAGCATTGGGGTACACATTTGTCTACATCCTCACAAACAGTGCATCGAATGGAAGCATTTCCTTTAAAAAGGGTGGAAGTGTACTGCTTCAGATAATATAATGAGTTCATAAGATTACTTTAATTTTCATTTATCTGATCATTAGTTAAGACAAACAGTGCTAATTGAAATACATTGTTGTGTAGTTGAAATTTTATTGTTTTTTGGACATGGGGCTCATTTTCTCTTTTAAACAGAGTTCCTTTGCTCTGGGGTCTCTAAAATGCTAAACATTGGGGGTTCATAACCCACTTCAATCTAATGTATGAAATATGATATGTCAAGAGCTTTGTAATGTTGTGAACAACCAATTAAAAAAAAATAAAAAAAATAAAATGCTAAACATTAGTCACCATAATGTGGAACTTCTCTGAGTTTGCACCTTACTTAGTTAATTATAGAACCATCTACAAAACAGTCTTATATGATCTTGGCTTAATTTGTCTTCATCCAGACACACTGTTGAAGAATAAACTCAGTGTTTCATCTGTCAGGATAGGAGGGACCAGGAGAGTCCTTGTGGCAGCAGTTGGTAGGCGTCTTAAAAATGTTTAACCACTGCTGTAGGCATTCTTCTGTGATCACTATAGATGTAAACCAGAAAGCACGTGGAGCTGTATCTTTAAATGAAAATACTACTTTTTCATTAAAATGAGTGACATAATACAAAATGTTCACATGGGTTTGACCAAATAATCTGTTAATGCAAAGTGAATCAGTGGAAATTTTTATTTTCCTTTCTCTGAAAAATCTTTAGATGCTATAAATATTGTACCAATCTCCCAGGTCCAGAAAAAAATAATTACTAATTACCATTACTTATAATCCTGAGGATATCACCGGCACTCCCTACCTGCTGCACATGACTCCTCCTCCATGATATCCTTTAAAGCAGTGGTTTTTGAAGTAGGGTCCACAGTCTGCTAGGGATCACCAGAACCCTTTCCAGGAGTCTTTGAGTTAGACATTCTTCAGAGTGACACTAGATGTATTTTCATTTTTCACTATGTTGACACTTAACCTTGGTGGTACAGAACAGCAGCAGGTAAAGTGCCCTAGAAGGCCAAACTGCCAGCTCTGTGGCACCCAGACCAGGGTATTAGTCTCTAGCTGAACTGGTTGTGTTCTTCACTGTCATGTTATTGTGCACGCCTATAGTCCCAATGGCTCAGGAGGCTAAGGCAGGAGGATCACGGATTCAAAGCCAGCCTCAGCAACAGCGAGGTGCTAAGCAACTTGATGAGACCCTGTCTCTAAATAAAATACAAAATAAGGCTGGGGGTGTGGTTCAGTGGTTGAGTGCCCCTCAGTTCAATCCCAGTAACCAAAAATAAAAATTAAAAAAGAAACAGAAACAAACAAAAAAATCCAGTTTCACTTAAGACTGCCCTTGAAGGAAGTGTAAAATTGTTGGTTGTGTTAAAGCTTCACCCTTTACTACCAGTCTCTCTAACATTCTCTGTTGAAATGGGAAGCACACTAAAACCATTCCTGAAGCAGGAGGATAGTCTCCAGGCAAAAGCACAAGAGCAGCTGGGTGGGTTGGGAGCTGCGCCAGCTGTGTTTTCCATGGAGTGCCATTTTCACCTGGAAGAACAACTGGCATTCATGTTTTAGAGAATAAATGAGGTTATTAGCTATTCATTTCATGGAAAATAACTGTGATTTTCTGTTATCAGTGAGAAAACTTGAACTTTTGAGTGAAAATGATAATTTAGGAAAACTTGTCCTGTCTGCCACTGTGTCTGCTTCCAAAGACTTGTGATAAGATTGAGGTGATATTAACAAATATAATTATTTAAAATATTTTATAATGAAACATTTGGAAGATCTGCATAACTTAGTGACACCGTGCTCCAAATGGCCAGTGTCTGATGTTACAGAATTGTAGATGAGAAAAAGATCCATTCAAAGTAGAGGATAGACCAGTGAACTTTATAACCTAGGGAATTCAAAATGTTCATTGGTCGAGTTTCCAGTTTCCCAGGGAAATGACCTTTATGAAACTCACACTCACCAAGTTTTGCTATGGTAATAAAAAAGAATATTTATAATTATCTGTAAAGGTTATTCGAATACTCATCCTTTTCTAGTATCACTGTTGTGTGTGGCCAGCATTTCTGCATTTATTTCAAACAGAATAACCTGTCATAACAGTTCAAATGCAGAAACAGGTGAGAGCCTCCCTGTCAAATATTTTAACGTACGTGTAATGGACTTACTGGTGTTTTAAAATTGAATAACAAAAGTACTTGCTAAGATTTCTGTTTATTCTGTAATATGGTGAGTAGCAATAGCTGTAACCTATATAAACAGAAGCTTTGGGGATCCTCAGGAATCTTAAAACACATAAAGGGCTCTTGAAACCAAAAACTTTGAGAACTGCTGCTTTAAAGTTTTGTGACTCATTGTGTTCCTGAGTGTCCCTTGAACTGTAGACACTGGAACCTAACCCCAGACCTGATTGAGACCCTGTAGCCTGAGGATCTGAAGCAGCTTCAGGCAGGACCGGGCAGCAGCACACAGCAGGGCAAGTTGAAACAGAGGGCGAGGGCCTGGAGACTCAGACCCAGAGCAACTTTCTTTCCCAAAGCGAATTCCCTTCTTCTTGAGTCCTAGTTAGCTGTTTGAAATTCCTTGGAGATCTAATAAAAATCTAGACTCAGAATGGGTAAGCCACTCAGGAAAAGAAGACCCATCAGAGTTGTGAAGCCCCCAAAATTCCCAGAATCTTGGGGGGCTCTGGGTGTCTGTCCAGGCACAGGCCTATTCCAGGAAGATGTTATTTGAGTTCTTGCCTCTCCTCAGGTTTGTTCTCATCCCTGAAGATAAGCACTACTGCTGTAAACTCGAGAAAAATGTAGACAAAAAAGAATCTCATTTTAGTTTTAGTGATAGATTTGTGTTTATCTCAAGAGTAACTTTTAGGGCTGAGGTTGTGGCTCAGGGATAGAGCACGTCCCTACGACAGGTGAGGCACCATGTAAAAACAAATAAACAACAAATAAATAAATGTTAAATTCTTTAAAAAAAAAAAAAAAAGAGAGAGAGAGGAATTTTTACATCTTCCCTTTGGGAGACATAGTTCTATCAGAAAATCTTACCTGTAATCCCATCCAAGTAGGTGATCATTAGAGCAGATATAAAATTAACCGGCCTTTGCAGATTTAGCACTTTGTCAGAGCAGACTGACACATTTTTAGAAGGGTTTGCAGTTCATTCTGAATTAGTGACTAAACAAAGTATGTTTGGATTAAGTGTACAACCAGACAGTGGAATATAAACTGTTGTAACAAGATCTTCCATTTCTGAACCTTCATAACTATTTATTTTCTTCTTGTTTTTAGGGTGAATCTGTAAAATATTTCCTGGATAACTTGGATAAACTTGGAGAACCAGTAAGTTTTAAAACTGGATGTTTATGTTTGTTGATATCTAAAAGCAATAGTCAGGATTCTGATGTTTTTACTTTGGTGTAGCTTATTAGGAAATTTAGAAAAAATACACATTGAGCTGTTTGCCTCTTCCTTTTTTCTTAGTGGCAGTAGTCTGACTCATCCTGTCTTATTTAGAGTGATTGGTAGCTAAAAGTATTGAATGACTTATATTTTTTCAAAATGAAAAAATTATTTTCCAGTTGCGACACTTTTTTCTCCCTTTTCCATCTAGCCCTCTGCAAGTTTCCTTGAGTAATTGCCCTGCCCTCTGTTTCAAGGAAGTAAAACTGTTAAAGAGATTTATGGTTCACAATGAGATTGCACATTATCTACTATCTTTCAGTGTGATTGGGGGTTTTGTGAGCAGAGAAGGAAGAACACAGTGGGCTGATTTGTTTCCAGACCATTAGTAAAGTCTGTTTTCAGTTCAGGACTGACTCTTTTGTGTTTAGTTGCAGCATGCAGGCTTGATCCTGGAGGCCTGCTCAAGAGACTACACGAGGTAGGAGAGGGGTCCCCCTTGGAAAGAGTCTGTACCTTCCTGCATGTCTTTCCTCAGAGCCAGCTGCCTCTGGCTTCCTGGGGGCCATGGCAGGCAGAGCACCACTTGGCTGTCCTCCGTGTTGGACTAGTGAAGAAGAGTTCATTAGAATCAAGGTTTCTGCTGCTTAGAAAATGTTTGAATGCCATCGCCCTAGAGACTTTGTTACTCATTAAGTTTAGTGTAGCTTCATTTGCCTGCCTCCTTTTAAAGCAGTTTTTTTAATAAATGTTAATATGGTCTTGTGATTTTTAACTTTGAAAATATCACTGAAGAAAAGCACAAAATGAGCCTGTGCCTAGGAAGAAAGTCGTGTGCTGCTGGGAGATATAGGCATGTGAAGCAGTACCTTCTTTTCCCCAGCAGGAAAACATTTTCCCTTTATTTATTTTTTAATTGCATTTGTCTGCTTTTAAGATAGTATGTTTTAGCCCAGCCAGTTTCTTAGACACGGGAGCCCCCTGAAGTTGACATCTCCAAAAATGTATGTTTTTACTCATTCAGTACAGTACACATCAGTAAAACTTTGTATTAAGGTTTGTCTTTTTCTTTCCATCTGGTCAATTATAAACTTTTTTTTTTTTTAATTAAGTACAGGTCAACCAGAGGGAAGGCTTGGTAGATAACCTAGTTATTAAGAGTTATTTCTTGTTGTCAAAACAGAGCTGACTTGACCTGCTCTTGTCAATGTACTTTTCCAATAGAACTTCCTTCCCTGAATACACCATTCAAGTAGGTCCCCTCCTCCTGACTCTCAGTGTCAGCCCTCGATTTTTTCCTCTTTTGCATGTATTATAGCAGACAAGTACTTTATATTTACCCTTTACGTATCTCTTTCCATAAGGGCCAGGATCTCATCTCCTGATCACGAAGAGTTGAGACCCTGGTACCTGGAGAAAGTGCCTGGCTTGAAGTCGGCACTCAGCAAACAGCCTTTTATGCTTTTCTCTGCAGTGCCGGGGGGATGCAGGCCTTGATACGTTAGGTAAGCGCTCTCCACCGAGCCACACGTTTAGACCAGAAAACAGTTTTTGAATGAATTCTCCAGGCCAACTCTAACCAATTTGTAGTGGCTACTTAGAATCTTAAGTTGACAATAACTCTGAAGCCACATATGGAATAAAAAGAAGAGTTGAGATCAACATGTAGTTGTAAAGAAGGGGAGAATAAACCTGGGTGTATTTTTGTCATCCATTTTTTACATATCAGACAAGTCACAGGATTGCACTGGCTACATCTCTTAGGTCCCAGGGCCATTGAAACCCTGCACTTAGCCCTGTGACATTGTTGGAGATGGAACACAGGGGGCAAGGACTTAAGTCCCAGCTCCGTTGCAGACTGGCTCTGTGTGACGTCAGCATCTCTAAACTGAAGTTTCTTAGTCCATAATATGAACATAGTAAGGGAACTTAGCTTGTAGGGATACAGAATATTACATAAAATAAACCCAGTGGGTGTAGAAATGTAGCAAATGCCCAGTGTTGGCTTTTTTTTTTTTTTTAAATCTCAGTCTAATCATAGATGGAACCAACATACTTAAACAAGTAAAGGCCATTAAATGATACAGAGCACAAAGATATTAGCTATGACTGAAAAGTTTCTTTCTGGAAAAGTTGGAGCTAGTGCATAAAGAGTTAGTGAACCTAACTGCCTGAGTGGCAGGATGGATTTGGAGGCAGAGGACAACTGGGTGTGTTTAGTGTTAGACCCTGCTGTCTGGTGAAGGATGTGTTCAGTTCTAACATGGGAAAGCGCTTCTAGAAGGCAGTGGCTTCAGTGTTTTCCACTGTGCTGCGCTTGCATTGTTGTTGAAATCGATGGAGGTGTGATGGTACTGAGGTGAGGCTTTGTGCAGGTCTTGGTGTTAGGCACCTGTGTGGAGCATGAACATGCAGAACAGAGTCTGCTGACCGCAGGAAAAAAAGGTGTATGGGGAGCTTGAAAAGCCAGTCAGAGCAGATTCTGGATCTGACGCAGCGGGGAGCCATTGTAAGGTCTGTGGTTATGATGCGGGAGGTTGGCTTGGGAGAGGCCGGGAGAGCCGTGAGGTGAGCAGTCAAGGCAGAGAAGCTAGGGATGAGAGGACGAGCCATACCTGAGGTGATAAAAAAATGGGGTGTGGAAATAAAGAGGAAAGAGAGCACGTGCTGTAACAGATGCCAAGAAGGAACTGGGGATTTGATACAACTGGAGATGTCAGGGAGGAGTCCAAGATGACGGGGGACGGAAAGATGCGGGGACTGTTCGTGGGGCAGGAATTGGGAAGCAAAGCACACTCTTGGCTGAGAGGGGCTGGCCAGGGAGGAGATGAGCTTCTTAGTGAGCATGTGAAGGTCACCAAGCCTGATGACTGGCAAGCATCAGAAAATGAGAGGCTCAGCGCAGGAGCCCCCGAGGTTCCAGCCTTCCTTGACTCCCCGCCTTTTCTGCAGTGGCAGTGACGGCAGTGTAGTGGACACACAGTGACAGCTGACCACTTGCCACACATGGCTCTTTTTTTTTAATATTTATTTTTTAGTTGTAGTTGGGCACAATATCTTTGTTTTACTTATTTATTTTTATGTGGTGTTGAGAATCGAACCCAGATCTCGCATATGCAAGGCGATCGCTCTACCGCTGAGCCACGACCCCAGCCCCACACGTGGCTCTTTTTTTTTTTTAATATTTAGTTTTTAGTTGTAGTTGGACACAATACCTTTATTTTATTTATTTTTATGTGGTGCTAAGGGTCAAACCCAGGGCCTCACACGTGCTAGGTGAGCGCCCTACCACTGAGCCACAACCCCAGCCCCACACATGGCTCTTAAGCACTTACCCTTTTAATTTGCTTAGTCCTCAAGGTGACCCTCTGCATGTCATCTCCACTTTACAGGTGAAGAAACTGAGACACAGAGAACTTCAGTGACTTGCCCAAGGTCACATAGGTATAGTGGCCAGCTGGCTGTAGGAATCACATTCCTAATCAACGTACTCTATTCTGCCATTTAGCACTTGATTACATTCTGTGCTTCATGCAGATTAGACTTTAGACTCCTGACTAGATTGCTAGTTCATTATAAAGACGATAATAGAGGACTTTGGGATTTTATGGAATTAGAAAGTTTGCAAAATGCTCAAGGCTGACACATTCCTGAAGTAGGCAGCACACCCAGAAAATGGAAACCAGGACCACCTTCTGGAAGCAATTGGACTTTTGGTATCCAGGATCATTACAGTGTTTGTACGCCTCATAATCTTATCCCTGGTTGTTTTCATCTTAAGAAATAGTCCAGACGATGTGTGAGAACTTTAATTGCAGTATATCTGTTAATTACAGCAAAAAACATTGGCAACACCCCACTAGTAGAGGAATGTTAATGTAAATTATAGCACATTAATGCTTTTATGTGACTTACAGTTTTTTTAAAAAATGAGATGACACCAATGTGGAATACAGTTCATGGTAAATGTTAAGCAGAATGTGAAGGTAGGCTAAAAATTGCTAAAAACTATCAGTAAAATTGCTATGTATGTGGACAAAAGCTAGAAGAAAGCATGGAAATGCTAACACTTTTATTGGAGTCCTAGAGTAATGAGTGGCTGGGATTGCCAATAACTAAAAACTGATCTGCTATCTTAACATTCTTAATTCTATTGGTGTCTTTGTGAGGAGATGAGTACTCATGTTGTAATGAAATTTCAAAATCATTACACTACTTGGAAAGACATAAAATGCAGACAGCATTGTGAATAACAGCATTGTTTAGAATCCTGCCTTGAAGATATTTTGGCTTTGGGGATGAGCACAAGACCTCTCCTGTTACCTTAACATCCTGCTAAGAAGCTGCGACAGTGTGAAGAGGCATACTGGACCTCACTGCTTCAGGAAGTATGCCTGCAGAGTGTAGCTGGGGATGGCCACTGACAGCCGCCCTTTGCTCAGAATCTTAAAGCCCAGGAAGAGCTCACTCTATCTTTGCAGCTTTTCCTCCAAGGCACATAGGCCAGGTTTGATTCCCTCCAGTTCACAGGCACAGGTGCTGCCACACAGTAAGTGACTAGTTATGAGTTCTTGGGTCGATAAATGAGAAAATTGGAACACAGCTACTTGGACAATACTCTAGAAACAAACTTAGCAAGTGGCCCAAAGTACATGTGAGTAGAGGAAGTGTTTTTCCACACGTGTCATAGAGCAGCAGTAGTCCTTGGGGCTAGTTGTGCGTCCTGGAGCCGTGATGCACAGTAAGTCAGCATTAAAGTGGGTTCGAGAGGCAGACAGAACCCGGGGTGAGCTGTATTGGATTCGGATGCCATTGCTTTTAATAGAGGTGCAAGGAGCAGTGTGGAGATGGTGAGTGTGGGGGCATGGGGAGCACTCTGGGGGGACTGAGAAGTGCGTAGCAGTGGGAGGAAACTCAAGTTGAACGTGCAGGGGGGCGGCTGGGGGCAGCCTGCAGGTAAGACTTCAGCTTAAATGTGAGTAGTATTGCAGGGGTGAAAACAATAGTAGATGCTGGTCATTGGTGGTGAATTTTGAGCCAGTTTTTGTCAACTAATATTATAATAATTCTTTGGCATTTTTTAATGAGAATAATGGTACTACAGTACTATTATTATTATTTTTTAATTCTGATAATGACTTCTGGATTACTGAGTATACAACTGGTTTTTCTTTTCCAGGATTACATTCCATCACAACAAGATATTCTTCTTGCCAGAAGACCCACCAAAGGCATTCATGAGTACGACTTTGAAATTAAAAATGTTCCTTTCAAAATGGTTGATGTAGGTGGTCAAAGATCAGAAAGGAAACGTTGGTTTGAATGCTTTGACAGTGTGACGTCAATACTTTTTCTTGTTTCCTCAAGTGAATTTGACCAGGTGCTTATGGAAGATCGACTGACCAATCGCCTTACAGAATCTCTGAACATTTTCGAAACTATTGTCAATAACCGGGTTTTCAGCAATGTCTCCATAATTCTTTTCTTAAACAAGACAGACTTGCTTGAGGAGAAGGTGCAAATTGTGAGCATCAAAGACTACTTCCTAGAATTTGAAGGGGATCCACACTGCTTAAGAGACGTCCAAAAATTCCTGGTGGAATGTTTCCGGAACAAACGCCGGGACCAGCAACAGAAGCCCTTATACCACCACTTCACCACTGCTATCAACACGGAGAACATCCGCCTCGTTTTCCGCGACGTGAAGGACACCATTCTTCACGACAACCTCAAGCAGCTTATGCTACAGTGATGTACAAAGACTTGCTATTTTAATACCTTTTTGTGTTTTTGATTGTTTTCTGTTTGTCTTGTCTTGTTTTTTAAAATAGCAGTTTACAACAAGAATTAGAAAAGTCTTGATTCTGTGTTTAACTTTTTGGAAATCTTAGTCCTGCGGCCTTTGGTTTGTGGCTGGACGCTGCTGAGTAACACATTGCCAATACCCGCTGGAATTCAGGCTTGGATTCGTCTCGCCACAGCTCCTGCTCACGTCCAGTTGTCATTTCCTAGCCAACCTCAGGCTTCAAATTCTTCCACCTTTTAAAAAGAGTTCTCTGTGGTGCCAAGTGTAGACGGCATCCTTGAGTACATGTAGGAATGCCTTTAGGAATTTAGGCTCTCGTGCAGGGAAGAGATCTTCAGTCTGCCTTTCACAGAGCGGGACACGCGCTGCCCAGCCTACCACTTCCTATTGTGAAAGCACTGTTAGAAAAGGTTTTATCTAGGGAATGGCATCGGTCAATTTACGCGCAGGTTTAGCCTTCATGTGTTCGTAATTGCATATATACGCAACAGTTGTTTTGTTTCAAAATTTCTATGGTTTCTGAAGGCAATGTTCTTAGTGTTTTAAAGTTTACATAAGGATTTCTAGTCTGGCCTGGTGGGAATGGTACCGGGGAGCAAATGCTATAATAGTATCAAAAGTAATGAGTGACCTACAGTTTGCCTTTTTTCCTATTTCTTGATCATGTGATTTAATGTTTCATATGTGAAATAGTTTGGCCACAGCAGCAACTAAAAATTGCAAGTGACTTGGTAACAAATAAACGTAATTGGTCCAGAATGACATGTGGGTCACTCCTCAGTCCTGTCTTGGTTGACTTTGCTCCTTACTCAAGGAAATCAGTGTCACATCATCACTTATTTCTTTTGCTCTTCTGTCCCATCCCCAGCAACAACAAACTGTGGCATTTAAGGGAGTCTTCTGTTTATTTGGAGCTTGCCAAGGGTAGTATTTTCCTGTCAAACTATTCAAGAAGGAATTATTTGAGATTGCTGTTCATTCTTGGTGTGTCTCTAAAAGATACATTATGTACATGTTTGTGTAATTATTGATTATGAGATGCCAGCTTTATCAAGGTACATTTTCAAATTTTAAGAATGCTTATAAGGAAAAGTAGTAAATTTTTTAGTTCACACCTAAAGGTGATTACATTTGACCTCCCATTGCTTGCCACATTCAACCATGCCCGTGGAGTAGCTTTGATTGCAGATGGTCAGCAGAATGGCTGGTATGCAGGACTGCCTGTAGGTTTTATGTAGTGTTCAGTTGGATTCAAGATACAGATGTACAAAGCTGGTAACAGTTTGCAAGATCTGACGGCTTTTCTGCTTTTCCTAAAAATTGTGATTAAGACTGTGATATCTGTCACTTTACTGTATAGCTGACTGTGTTCTCAGGTATTTTATTGGTCCTTGAAAGATTGGTCAACATTGTGGATCACCTGTCCTTTCCTAGACGGTGGCTCTTGTCCTGTCTTGCTGTCGGGTAGGAGAGGTAGACCTTGCAGTGTGCTAACCAGGGATTTGTTCTTGACATCCTGGCTTTTTCTTGCATTTGAAGTTTCACTGTCATCACATCCATTTAAATCTCAGTGTTTTCATGCCTTTGTAATACATGAGCTTCAGACACACAGCCCAACGTGGTAATGATGCAGGTGTTCAGAGCATAATTCGTGCATGTTTTAATAGTTCTATTATTGCTTCTTGCCAAAAAGGATAGAATATATTGTTTAAATTTACAGGGTTAGCACAATCCCAGTGCTAATGAACATCTGAGTATGTGCACAGTACTATTGGGCCTGTTTGGTAGAGCCTACTGTAAATTTAGCTGATAGTTTTATTGAGTGGCCAAGACAAATATTTAACTACAGTGAAGGCTTCAATCAGCTTCCTATAGAAGGTTGACAACTTAGTCTTATTGAAGCTATTTTAAGATCTGTGATAAGCATAAATATTGCCTGACAAAGCAGAAAATACCAAGTTTCCCTCTTTTTAGCTGCCACCAAGAAATGTTAAAACACCAACTAGATATGGTGTCATTTGTAGCTTTCTTCTGATGTGTGCAATGTCTCACAATCAACATTCTTTTAAAATAGGATTTAGAATCTATTTTGAGGCAATAAATTCTATTTAATTTATCAGCCTTGCTTAGACCTTCAGTAGAACTATGAGATTCAACCTATAGGCTTCAGTCCACACGTTCTCCTGTGCTATATTTTAAATTATTTGAAAGGAATCTCTTGCCTATATCATGAAAGCCACATCCTTTGAATTCAAGTACCACTGTATGAAAAAGAAGTTGGAATTCAATGAGCAGAACTGAGAACGTGCTCTTACTTTTCACTGTGCTAACTTCCCCTGATCTCTAAAAAGTAACTCAGATTTCAAGTTCTTTGATGTATTAAATTTTCCAAATCTTTGGTTATGGTTTGGAGTAAAATGTGCCTATTTCTATATTGCTTTCTGGTCTTCAATCTGAATGCCTTCTCATTTGTCTGAAGAAATCTCACACAAGTGTCTTTGTTGACCTTGAAGAAATTATACAGAACTGCCTTATCAATCAGAGAAAACACAAATTACACCTTAATTTTTATAAGGAAAGGGTTTTGTCAAATGTTTTCTGAAGAGCTAAGTAATTCAAGGCATGCCTCTGCCACTTAAATATTATTTTTAGTAGCCTGAATTGTTGCTTCCTGCCAAATATTGCATTAAGGTGAAGTCTTCGTTTCAGTTTTATATCTGAATAAAATATCTGAATTTTATATCTGAAAAGGGCACTTGATAGCTAATGAGCAACTGCAGCCAAAGAAGACAGTGTGGAATGAAAGTTATTGTTTTTGTTTCCTTTTAAGTTCCATTGACGGATACATTACATAGACAGGGTCCTCTGGTTACTCTCTAGAGGCGAGACCATCAATGAAAATCTTGTTTGGTTGGTGGCAGTGGTTGGTTTAAAGGGGAAGGAAACGGGTCAGAAGTGGTGATGCACACCTCTAGCCTCTAATCCCAGCAATTCAGGAGGCTGAGGCCGAAGGATTGTGAGTTCAAGGTCAGCCTCAGCAACTAAGCAAGGCCCTGAACAACTCAGCAGGACCCTGTCTCAAAATAAAAAATAAAAAGGGCTGGGGGTGTGGTTCAATGATTAAGCGCCCCTGGGTTCAATCTCCAGTACCAAAAAATAAACGAACAACAACAACAAAAAAAGTGGAAGGAAATAAGACCACCTAATACCAGAAGATAGTAGAAGTATTGATTAAGATTCAACAGGAATCTTGTGCCCTATAATTAAATCTTAACTTTCAGTGTATGCCCAAATACTTGTATCTTGTGCTTTTGATAAAATGTATTTGTCAGCATTAGTATTCACATCTGGTTATGCCTTATTTCTTTGAAGAGTGAAGTTAGAAACTTTTGCTATTATGTCCTGAAATTCAAATCACTATTTGAGAAACTCTCAAATTGGTGCTTTCATTATTTAATGATACATTTAGACAAAACCCCAAAGGAGCCATTTGAAACAAGATTCTCTCCATTGCAATTTGTAGCAATGTTATTTCTGTATATGTAATGAGAAGGCTAAATATCAGTGTTAACTCTTCATTTCTTGTTTGAATCATGCAGTCATGCCTGTAAAGCCCAAACATTTGTAACAAAACTCCCTAATAAATCTAGAGAAAGTTGCTCTGTTACCTTTTCATTTCTTTTAGTTTTACTAAAGGAACCAAGAACAAAAGTTTTGCACATTGTCTTCCCTTGGAAGTTCAACGTGTCCTGGTCACTTGGCCTCCATACCATTGTTTCAGCTTGTTCAGTTCCACAAATCAGATGATATTTGTGTTGTGCTGCTTGACTGAAAAAGTACTGTTTTGTTTTTGTTTTGTTTTTTAAATCCTAGAACACAAGTCAGCTTTTCTGTCTGGTAAAGAGAGGGGAAAGGTTACGAGGGGGCGTGGCTGTGTCCTCCTGTTCCCGATGAAGCCGAGGCTGCAGTATGTGCCTGCTGTGTCATGGTACGAGGTTAGGGCTTAATCCATTTACACTAGAGCTTGAGTCTGTATCTTAAACCTGAACATCTGAAACCAGTTTTTCTCTGGCTTTTTCAAGCACCATCAAGTAGATTTTAGCCTTGGACTGGCACGTGATTGTTAACATCATTTGAAGTACATTGTACCACTAGCATCCTTGTGTCTAGATGTGAATTTATGGTCAGCATTTAAATTAATAGGTTGGCCCTTGTGGCATTCAGGTCTAACCATCTTGAGTTTTAAATGCTGGAACTTATACTGAATGAACATTGTTTTCTCAAAGCATTAATGATATAGCAGTATTTTCTGGGTTGATCAGAGATTTCCGTGACCTATACAAATCTACTGTGAATGATGGATATTTACAGATGGATTGAAGTCTACTGGGACCCACTGGGCATAACTTTCCTGTTGGTGAATATCAGTGATAGTAATAAACTACTTACTTGATATGTGATTTGGGTTTGTATTTAGAAAGCTTGTTTATGATATTCCTTTAGTGAGTGATGTATTTGTCCTCAGGCAAGCCTCTTGGATGGTACCAGGAATCAAGGGGAGGGGGAAGGGATTAATTCTCATTAAATATGTGTAACAATGCAACAAACTATGCCATTTATCCTTTACCTCTTACTTGAAAGCAGAATCGCAAAATGTTTTAAAAATGGTTTTCTCTGCTACTCTAGTATGCTGTGGAGAGCTCATTTACCACAAGAAGCCTTATCAAAAAGTATATTTTGTAACAACCTAGTAGATACTGTACCTAACAAAACATAATTTGTATTAGCTCCGAATAAAAGTATTTGTAGTTTAGGGTTTTTCATTGAACTTTTTATAACCTTCCAAGAACTAAGCACATTATTTGAGATTGTTGTAAATTTTTTTCTTTTTTTTTTTTTTTTTTTGGTCAGTGCTCTAGTTCAGGATTGGCAAATAAATTATTTGTGAGGAAATCTAAAAGAGGAAAAGATGGTTCGGTTTTTACAAAATCAATTGCTATTCATTAAGGCTTTTTACTTTTGTACATATTTTGCAAAAAAAATGCCTCTTGCTATTAATAATTTGCTTTGTGAAAATTACTGACATTTAATAAACATTTACAAATGATTTGATACTATGATGTCATTTAAACTAACTGTGTGAAGCAGATGACAAGGTGAAAGTTTGAAAGCAAAGGTTTCATCCAGTGACTTAAGGCTCAGCAGTCGACTTCAGCAGATCCCCACCAATACTCTGCCTTAGTCAGAGGTGAAAAACTTGTCCTGTCTAAAGATGGAGAGGTGGACTCCTGTGGGTGTTTTCAGGAGGAGGAAAAGGAAGCCACTGTGTTCTCTCTACTCTGACCCTTGAGACTGCACTGGGCTGAGTCAGGGCTCCTGGTTTATCCAACTTTGTTAGGCCTAATGTAATAATAGAAGTAATGTTTTAAGAACTAACCTACATGTTACCACTTTTTTTTTTTTCTGATAAACTTTTAGAATATGATTTCCAGGAAAATTGCAAGATAGGGTTCCCTTCTAGTCCCCACCCCTGGAATAGTTACCCCAGTTAATATCTTAACATGACCTTGGTACATCAGGCATCATTAATGAACCAATACTGATAACGTTACTAACTAAAGCCTCATTAGAATTTCCTGGGGGTTCCCTCAAGTCTTCTCTGATCCACAGCCCATCCTGCATCCACATTACATTCAGTGGTCGCGTCTCCTTGGACTCCTCATGGCCCCTACAGACTGCTTGTTCTTCAGACTGACTTTATTTTTTATAACCTTAGCAGTTTTGAGGAGTACTGGCCGGGGGTTTTATGGAATGTTCCTCTGTTGGGGTTTGTCTGATGTCTTTCTCAAGAAAAGATGGGTTTTCAGACCTCAGAGAAATGCCATTCTCTTCAACTCAAATCAGGTGACCTTCTATGGTTACCATTCATCTCCTTTCTTCACAACTCCAGCTAAATTAGAAGCTGTCACAGTGACTTGGCATGTTTGGACCTTTTCTTAACTGGCACTTATTGAAAGCTGGGCTTGTACTTTTCTTCCCCCAAATGGAAGGCGAAGCTTTCCCCACAATTGGAATTGCCTGCAGGTGTGAATAAACACTTGGTAGCAATGGCTGGCTTCCTGGCTGCTGGCTGGCTCCCTGGCTGTGTGGCCTCAGACTCTGGCAGGTGAGAGCTCTTTTAGGACCTCACTGTTGACAGAAAACTGTGGGTCCAAGGAAAAACTGAGAAAAATTGGATTTTGTATCTTAATGTCTAAAAATGCAGGATTTTGCAAACAGGACCTTAAAGGTTTTTTGCAAGAGATTTAAGATCTCCCAAAATGGAAACTAATTGGCTTAAGCATTGGAATCCCAATAACAGCATAAGATCTTTTATTGGAACAAAGGAATAGTCATCATAAAAAAGAAAGCTACGGGCTGGACCCTATAATCCTAGTAATCCCAGCAATTTGGGAGGCTGAGACAGGAGGATCAAAAGTTCCAAACCAGCCTCAACAATTTAGCAAGGCGCTAAGCAATTCAGTAAGACCCTGTCTCTAAATAAAAATACAATATAGGGCTGGGGATGTGGCTCAGTGGTCAAATGTCCCTGAGTTCAATCCCTGTCCCAAAATACAAAATAAAAAGAACTGAGGATGTGGCTCAGTGGTAAAACATCCCTGAGTTAAATCCCCAATTACAAAATAAATACAATTTTAAAAAAATTTTAAAGTGCCCAAACTTGAAGCTATTTTCTTATCGGAGTGTTTTGGCATAGTCAAGGTTAATGGACACCGTGGTTGGGATGATGCCATGTTGGCATGGTGCTCTCAAAATGACCTGTTCTGTTTCCCACGATGTGGGTTGTGGAAAGAGAAAAAAGGCCTCTCAGTCTCTTAAGGATTCAAGAAACTCCTGGTTTACAAGTCAAATCAGAGATTTGTTTTGGTGACTTGGGAAATTTGGCAAATCCTCAAATATCTAATGACCCAGAGCGGTGTTTTAAAATACATACTGCAATTTCTCCTTGGAAATCAATGGGGCACCTGAAAAACGGTATTGTGGGGTCAGGGAGGAGTACCTGTGGGAAGACTGTGCAGCGCTTATTTTGCCAGAGTTCCTTTTCTCCGAAATGCACCAAGGCAACAAAGGGCTCAAACAAGTTCTCAATACAAACTGGCCATTCAGGGCGGCTGGGTCGGCTTGTGTGTTCCCCACAAGAATACGAGGGAAGTCGTGTCCAGAATCCGGTAACAGAGTGGAGGGCTCAGTGTGTCTTCCTGTGAAGGGGAAAAGAGAAGCAGTTGAGTCTTTTCAGAAGTTGGGGTTTTTTTCGCAATTCACTGCACCGCTGCTCTCAACCGCCCTGAAGTTCTTCCTCTGTCCAGCACTGAAGAAGAACGAGAAAAGCACAGGAGATGAAACCGAAGGTCACACACTACTGACCCAGGGAGACAGAGTCTGGCCATCTTGGTTCTTCTTTCCTGTAATTCTGCACACAAGACCTCAGTTCTTGTTGGCTTTGTGGGGTTTGACTAGCTGGTTTCTCTTAACATCCGAGTGAGTTAATAAAGCCAGGTTATCCTGAGAAAATGAACTCAGCACCCCCAGCCCGGTTCTTCTGATTTTCTACAGGCAGAAGAATCTGAAAATCAACGTAAAGGGGGACAGCACCCCAAAGAGGCCGGCGGCTGCACTTGATGGAAGTGATGAGCATTGGTTTAACTCAGGTGCCGGACCACACGACCCTTAGCATAATTCCCAATGAAAATTATTTTAAATAGTTGAATATTTCACTCAGTACCTCCCAGATTTTCTTGAGCATGAAAACATACCTTTGTAACATCTTAGAAAATTTTAAAACTGAGCCCATGTTCTGTGGATCACTGGTGTTACATGAACGATTCTCAGTTTGGGGGAAACATTCTAGGACCTTACCATCATTTTACCCCTTAGCAATAAAAAGTACAGTGATTTTATTTCGGCATGTTAAAATTAAGTTTTATGTTAGTTTTATTCATTGTGTTCCTAGGTCTGGAGAGAGGTTTTTTGTTTTTTTGCTTCTCACTTTGGACTCTTTTTTTCCTACTTTATTACAGGAAATTTCAAACATACACAAAAGCAGAATAATATAAACCTGCACATTCCACCCAGCTTCAACAGTAACTCCTGGCCAACCTAGTTCCATCCATATCCGCACCTTTCCTACCTCTACCCCAGATTCTTTTGAAGCAAGTCCCAGTTGTCATATCATATAGGTATGATGATATAGCTGAAATTTTTCTATATATGTCTAAAACGCAGGGAGTCTTTCTCTTAGTTCGACCGGGAATAACACAACCTGAGTCCAGAAAACAACCTTCCTATTAGGGTTAGGCTGGTTGTCCAGGGTCATTCTCCAGCAGTGTAGGGCTACGTCCAAGGATGTCCTCATGATCGTTTACAAAAGCCAGCTCGAGACTGTCAGCAGAGCCCAGAAGGACACTTGGCTATCAACACTGAGATTTTTCTTCACAGGTATAGTGGTCAATTTTGAATTGGCAACTTTTTTTCTTTTTTCTTTTTTTTTTTTTTTTTTTTTTTTTTTTTTTTTGTGGTACAGGGGATTGATCTCAGGGGAACTCAACCACAGAGCCACATCCCCAGGCCTGTTTTATATTTTATTTAGAGACAAGGTCTCACTGAGTTGCTTAGCACCTCGCTGTTGCTGAAGCTGGCTTTGAACTTGCAATCCTCCTGTTTCAGCTGGGATTACAGACATGCACTGCAATTTGATTGGATTGGGAGATGCTGAAGATTGAGAGGCTTCTGGGTGTGACAGTGAGGGTGTGTCTAGGAATGATTGGCATGTGGGATAGCCAACTGAAGGGTAGACCCTCCCTAAGCGTGGGCAGCACCAGTGCAATAGGATGATGGTTTGAACGGAATAAAAATTGGAAGAACAAGGAAGCAGCAACAGATGCAAGCCCGATTCTTCTTGAATAGGTTCTTGATTGCTGCTGCAAACGCACAAGAATATTGAACTCTCGATTCCTCACTCTTCCAAAGCAGACTCTGCCAGTGATTCTCCAGGGAGTTTCCAGAAGCCTTTGGTCTGGGACTGCGGTAGCACCCTTGACCCTCTTGTTCTGGGGCTTCAGCCTCTCGGACTGCACAGCTACTGGTGCCTGCAGACAGCCATTGTGAAATATCCAGCTTCTGGTCGTGTAAGCCAACCTAATAAATCCCCTTTTTATAATCATACTTCCTGTTGATTCTGTTCCTCTAAGAACCCTGCCTGATACGACTGGGAAGCTGATATTCACTTTAGCACAGTCCTCAAGTAGCCAAGGTTTTTCTAGTAATATCCAAACAGGCATTTGAGCTTTCAACATGCACAAAGAAACTCAACATCGTTGGCCACCAAGGAAATGCAGATTGAAACCACAATGTGACACTACTTCATACCTACTAGAAGGACTGTCATCCAAAAAAAAAAAAAAAAATGAACTGTAAGTTTTGCAAAGGTGCAGAGAAATTAGAATCCTGATACTTTGCTGGTGAGATTGGTGAAGAGACACACACCTTTGGAAAACACTTTGGCAGATCCTAAAACTGTTAAAACATAGAGTTACTATACAATTTGGTAATTCGAATCCTAGATATGTACCTCACAGAAATGGAAACATCCAAACAAAAATTTGCTCATGAGTGTTCATGACAGCATTATTTACAGTAACCAAAAAGAAGAGACAATGTAAATGTCCAACAGCTAATGAATGGATAAATAAAATATGGCATGTCTATACAATGGATTGTCTTTCTGTAATAAAACAAGGAATGTAGTATTTATATGTGTGACAACATGAATGAGGCCTGAAAACATTCTGCTAAGTCAAATAAGCTGATCGCAAAATGATCCACCCTTAGAATCATACTACATGGTCGTATTTACATGAAATGTCCAGAATATGCAAATCTACAGGCACAGAGAGTAGCTAGATGCCTAGCACTGAGGTACGGGAAATGGGTCTTCTCTCAGGAGAGGATGATGTTGTCCTGGACTTAGAGTGAAGGTTGCACATCTTTGTGAATAGACAAAAAGTCATTAAGTTGAACACTTAAAATGGGTGAGTTTTATACTGTGTGAATTATATATCAACAAGCCTGATTCACAGAAGAATTTGAGGGCTGGGGATGTAGTTCAGGGGTAGAGCTCTTGCCGGCATGCACAAGGCCCCAGGTTTGATTCCCAGCACTGCCAAAGAAGCACTGGAGCCTTCCATCCCTCCACACAGTTTGCAAAAAAAAAAAAAAAAAAAAAACAACAACAAAAAAAAAAACCTCAAAAACAGGCATATCAAAATGTTGGCTTTGCTGAATGATGAAAGTCGCGATGTTTTGTGTTCTTTGAATTGTTCTGCTTTCTAAATTTTCTATGTAGAGCATCAATTGTTTTCGTGTTAAGAAAAATACTCAACGAGCACTTCAAAGCAAAGGATCAACCCTGCATTTGGTCAGTAAAGAGTCGGCCTCTCCTTACTCGCTTTAAAGTCATCTGCTGCTTTTATCTCACTCCTCACCTTGTAATTACGCGTTGTCCAGTTTCCAGTCTGACGTCTGGATTGGGTTGTCAGCTTCCAGAAGGCAGAGGTTCCTGGGTCTGTCTTACTCACCTCTGAACCTTCAGAATCCAGAAGCTTGCTGGGTACATGTAGGTGCTCTGCAAAAAATATTTGCAGAATATAACAGAATTAATTAAATGTCTACTATGCCACTTGTGCTAGACACATTTGGTGATAAAATAATCCACATAAGGAATTGAACTTAAGATGTTCATAGTCTAGCAAGGGAGGAAAGATAAATAAGTGAAATATAAAGAGCCTATATGAGTGGAAATGTGCAGTAATGAACAAATGCCATTCAAGAAGATGAGGTAGGCATCTGACTCTGTCTAGGCGGAATGGGGGGCTCTCTGGGAGGAGAAGGCCTTTTGCCTGGGGCTTTGAAGATGCCTGGGGCACAGGAAGACTCATGCCAGATGGATAGGACAGCATGGCCCTGAGGAAGCCAGGGATTCTTTCATTTGCCTACCTTTGTGGAGCGCCTCCAATTGCACAACCTTTTGTAAAATGCTGCAAATAAAGAGGAGAATCGCCCTCATCCCAACCCCATTTAAGAAGTTCAGATGCTGTGATAAACGATGAGCAAGATGCGGATGAGGAAGGGAGTTCTAGGCAGAGATCATCGTGTGTGCAAAGGCACCGAGGTGTGAACAAGGAGTGAACAGGAGCCTGCTGGGGAGGGCCTCACAGGCCAGATCAGAGCCCCCGGATCTTCTCTGTAGGCATGAAAAGCCACTGCGCACCACGGGAACAGGAACGGCATGGCGTGCTAGTCCTGGTGAGGGTGATGAGCAGCAAGCACCGAAGTTAGGGCCATCGAAGGATGGGACAAACAAGGCTGTGAACCCCCGTATTAGCAATGAATTAGAAGACAGGTTAAAGGGAAAGAAAACTACACTGAGCGTTTGTTTGTAGCAGGTGGTGGGACAGAATGGGCCCTGGCAGGTCCCAGGTGCCTGGTGGAGACACGGGAGCAGGCATTCCTGAAACAGCACATCCTGGGAAGGACAGCTCCGTGGTCACGTGAGTCTGGGGTCCTTCTGCAGTCGGGTCTGCTCGTCCCAAGCTCAGGTGAGAGGCCTGATACAGAGGTGCAGGTCTTGAGTGACACCGTCCGTGGCTGAAGCCATCAGTGTGGGTGCAACTGTCCTGGGGACTGACCGGCCAGAGTCAGCCTGGAAGGAAACCTTGACCTCAACAGAAGGACAGAGACGAGTCCAAGAAAGCCAAAGAGGAGGTCCAGGAAGAGAGAGATCGAGCACAGGGCAAGGAGCAACCCATTTTCACGCCGTTCCTAGGTGTTCCCATGGTGACGTGCACCTGTGGTCCCAGCTCCTTGGGAGGCTGAGGCTGGAGGATCACTTAAACCCAGGAGTTTGAGGCCAGCCTGGGCCACATAGTGAGACACACCCCACGCCCCCATCTTAAAAGAAAAAAAAAGTTGGAAAAAACAGAGATTATGCCCCCTCCAGCAGGGCCCCTCCAGAAAGCCACAGAAGGGACGCATGGTAAGTCCATGACATCTGTCGGCTCCCATCTCAGCCACAGGACTCAGCACAGTGACGCCTGAAGGTTCCTACTCTCTTACTAGCTGGAGAGAGCTCCGTTTCTTTAATGGCCTTTTTGCTCAACAATAAGAGATCCAAATGGGCCGGCGATTCCTGCTCAGGATGTAACTCACTGCATTCTTGCTTTCAGTCTAACTATGGCTTTTCTAGAAAGGTACTGTACTGGCTGGGCACGGTGGCACACGCCTGTGATCCCAGAGGCTTGGGAGGCTGAGGCACAAGGATTGTGAGGTCAAATCCAGCCTCAGCAATTTAGTGAGGCCTAAGCAACTCAGTGAGACCCTGTCTCTAAGTAAAACATTTTGAAAAGGGCTGGGGTTGTGGCTCAGTGGTTGAGTGCCCCTGGGTTCAATCCCCAGTAGCCCCCCCCCCCCCGCAAAAAAAAGTACTGTGCTGCTTTCCTCCTTTTATTTTATAAGGTTCCTTAAGGAATGAGTGTAGGATGCGTCTGTGATAAATAAAGAACATGGGCTTTGAAGTAAGATAGACTGGAATTCAAATCTAGGTGTGCTCTTTCTCTCTCTCTCTCTCTCTCTCTCTTTGCACAGATTGAACCCAGGGGCACTC
Source organism: Spermophilus citellus (assembly GCF_964194105.1). Classification (NCBI taxonomy): domain Eukaryota; kingdom Metazoa; phylum Chordata; class Mammalia; order Rodentia; family Sciuridae; genus Spermophilus; species Spermophilus citellus. The sequence goes on from NC_138199.1 coordinate 66,754,951, forward strand.
TACCATTGAGCACTTTTTATTTCTTATTTTGAGACACCTTATTTCTAAATTGCTGAGGTTGCCCTAGAATTTGGTAATCCTCCTGCCTCAGCCTCCTGAGCTGCTGGGATTACAGTGGCATGAGCCACCGTGCCCAGCCAGACCTCTATTTTGTAAACTGTGTGACCTGAGGTGAATGACAGCTCTTCTTCTGTTTACCCCGCCCATAGCATCTGTGCTGTTAGTCTGTTGTTAAACAATCTGACTGTGGCCACATCTCTCCTACCTTGCCGGTCACGGGGTAAGTATTGGGGACTGCTGGGTATGGTGACGAAGGCGAACGCAGGAGGATCGTTATGTTCAAAGCCAGCCTCAGCAACTTAGCAAGGCCCTAAGCAACTCAGTGAGAACCTGTCTCTAAATAAAACATAAAAAGAGGCTGGGGATGGGGCTCAGTGGTTAAGCACCCTGGGTTCAATCCCTGGTACCAAAAAAAAAAAAAAAAAGACTTGGGGATAGCTATTTTTGTTTGATCTACTTCCTTCTTGCCTCTTACTCTTACATCCTCCTTTTTGTTTCATTTGCTTTTCACTTTGACAGTTTCCTCCCCCCACCCACCCCCCTGGAGAATTTGGAAGCCAATGTGTGAAATTCTTGGGCTACAGTATTGCCTCTGGGTTGAGGTTAGGGCTAGGGTTAGTGTTGAGCTGAAAGTCCCCTGAGACAAGAGTTGTGTTGACGGAGTGGTTACCGAGGGAGGGAGGGTGTCGACAGGGAAGTTCAGCTCTTCTGTTAGTAGGATTTGTAACATGCCCCCTCCCCTGGGGCTGGCTGGGCGCCCCACATGTAAATCTAAGTCGTTGTTCAATCCTTGACCACGGAGTCCCCCCGCTCTGCTCTGTTTTTACTCCAGGGCCACACAAACCAGTTCTCTTTTAAGGTCAGCAGTGTCTTGTTCATGCTGATGCCAAACATTTAAGGGCCAAAGGTTTAATGTCCCTTTTTTCCATCTGCTTCAGGCTAGAAGGACGTAGAGAAGCGCAGAGACCAGTCCTGTCATTTTCCTCTCTGGGGAAGCAGGGATGATGTCGGTTCCTGCTTCATGGGCTCCTCAAGAAGAAAGAGCAAACCCCTGCCCAGCATCTGTCCTGGTTCCCAGGCGAGGGGACCTGGCTATGGCTGGGATGCGCTCAGTGACTTCCAGGACAGCCAGCGTATTCCTTTCCTGTGGCTTTCAAAACAAGTGGCCACCCACTCCTGATGGCTTCCGTGATCACAAATCCATGTCCTCACAGTTGTGGAGGCCAGAAGTCCCCAACCTGTCTCGACTGTTCCCTGGGATGGCTCCAGGGAGAATCTGCCCCCGGCCTCTTTGGGCTCTGATGGCTGCCCGTTGTCCTGGGCTTGTGGCTGCTTCGCTCTGGTCTCAGAGCCCCACCTCTTCAAATCTCCCTCTGGTCCCTCTTCACATGACCCTCTCCTCTAGAGTGCCAGGCTCCCTCCGACGGGACAGCCATATTGTATTTAGGGCCCACCCAGAGAATCCAAGCTGATCTCCCCCATCCCAAGACCTTTACTCCATCACATCTTTTTTTTTTTTTTCAATATAAGATAATATCCACAGATCATGGGGATTAGGACCTGGATGTCATTGGAGGTAGGGGATCGTGTCCACCTAGCAATAGATGGCTGGCTGTGTTTGTGCCTCTGCCACCCAAGTACTCTGGAGATGTGTCCTCACGTCTGTCCCCAAACTTCCCCAACACGTCATGGCCCCCCAGCTCGGCTGTCCTCGTCAACTTCCCATTTCTGCCGACAGCCGCCTCATTTTCTCCATCGCTTTCCTCAGAGCTCTCTTTGACCTTCTGGGTCCCTTGCCTTCCCTTCCCTGACACCACCCCACCCACACTCCACATGAGTCACCAGGTGTCCGCGTCACAGTCTCCGAGGGGAAGGGAAACTTCTCATTTCACTCCCTGGTTTCCCAGCGATGGAGACGAGTCCGGAGACGGGCAGTGACTTGCCAGGGCCACACGCGGGTTTAATGGGGGCACCCTACCAGGGTTTCCCACCCGGCCAGCAGTGTTCCAGAGGGCCATGCTCCCTCCAACCCTGGGGCATCCTGTGCTGCCCCATTCCTGAGCCCTGTCCTTGTCACTTCTCCTCAGGGGGCTGTGGAAGCCTCATGGTCCTCCTCTGGCCTCTCCTTCTCCACTCATTTTTGACTGTCATTGGGGGCCACCTCCTGGGAAGCAGCTTCGACATCTTCCAGTGACCTAGGAGCGGTCCAGCCATTCAGCCAACGTTTCCTGAGCGTCTCTTCCATGCTGGCTGATGGGATGAGCCAGACTCGGGCCCAGTCACAGTCACAGTCCAGTCCATCACCGCCGATACCTGGCATGTCTGCCTCTCATCTGCCTCTCTGCAGCCCCTCCTCCCCTCAGGGAAGCCGTCTGTCCCTTCACAGCTGGGCGCCTGCATTCCTACTCCCATTCCGGCAGCGGCGTGCAGAGTGCCCTGTCCTTCCTGATGTCTCAAAGATAGTGCAGTCTGCAAAGCCCAGCACCTGTCCCTGCCGTGAAGCCCGCCCTGCCTCCTGTCTGGAGACCTGAGCTCCAGGCCTCCTGTGTCCCTCTGGGCCTGAGTTCCTCCATCACTGAGGATGTCCCCTGCTTCCTGTCCTGGAAACAGGGAAACTTCCACAGCTGCCTCCTGGGGGAGGGGTTCACTCCCACCCCCTTCCTCCACTCCACCCCCACTTTTTGCCACTGCCTGTCTCTTCTGGGTTTGGGCTACTGTGGAGGGGACACCCTGGTGGTGTCCCCATGGCTCTGGGGCAGCGAACACCCGCTCTCCAGTGCAGCTGCCCACCAGATTGCCTCTTTGGGGAAGCACAGTCGTGGCTGACGGAGCCTGGAAAGTTCTCACACTGAGACTGAGAGACTCCACCAGGGGACTGTCACCCACTCCCCTGCAGAGTCCAGGAGACGGGGGTCTCCACAGCAGAATTCCTACTTGGCCCCCAAAAGTCAGTGTTCCCGCCTGTGGTTAAACTCAGTGCTTCCTTTCATTGGACCCTGAGAGACTGGTCTGACCCACCCTTTCTATGGGCACTTGGCTCTTCCTGCGTGCAGGGCTTCATTACCGACCGCTAACAGCCGACTGTGCCAGGCGTCTGTGGGCTGGGAATTGCCACAGGACACGGCAGGTGCTGGTCTCCCTCAGAGGAGCCTTCCTCTCAACAGGGGTCCCATTCTTTTGGCCACGGGTTCTCCTAGATGGAGTCCCAGGTCTTCTTCCTCTCCATGCTGCCTCTCCAAAAGGATCAACAGACTTGTGACAGGATGGCTCAGGGCACCCAAGAATCCAAAGGCAGAATCTGCCAAGCTCTCTTTTTTCTTCTTCCCAATACAGGAATGGAACCCCCGCCTCATGCATGCCAGGCATGTGCTCTACCACTGAGCTACATCCTCAGCCCAATTTATTTTTTGTCTTGAGACAGAGTCTCCCCGAATTGCCCAGGCTGGCCCCAAACTTACAATCCTCCTGCCTGGGACTCCCCACCTTGCTTTCCTAAGGCAGGATCCTAGAGCTCACATGGTATCTCCTCTGTCACACTCTATGGATTTAAGCATCCCAGATGGGAGGGTGGTATCTACAAGGGCAAGCCCTCTGGGGCCACCTACATGCATCTTATGGTTTCCCGATTCTTCAAGGGGCAGAGGGCTCTGTTCCACTCTTTAGAACAGCTCACTCCCAGCGGTTGCTTGATCTTTGTGCATCATGTTGAGAAAGGAGTTAGGAGGACCACAGCCACCACGGGGCCATCTGAGAGGGTGTTTCTGCATCAAGAACTTTCCCTGGGACTGGTGGCAAGGAACTGAGAAAACTGAGTCTCCTTAGAGCTTGTTGTGATCCCAGGGACAGAACCCAGGTCCTGGCATGTGCTGGGCCAGCGCTTGAACACTGAGCTACACCCTCACCTCTGAGTTTTACACTGAGCTGCTAAAGACCACGCGATCAACTAGGAGATTAAGCGTGAGGGCTCGGGGTGCTCATTTTAACCCAGGTACAGTTGTGTGCCTGCAATCCCAGTGACTCGGGAGTCTGAGGCAGGAGGATCGCATGTTGGAGCCCAACCTTAGCAACTTAGTAAGGCCCTAAAATACTTCGTGAGACACTGTCTCAAAATGAAAAATAAAAAGGGGTAGGGATGTGGCTCAGTGGTTGAGCTCCTCTGGGTTCAGTCCTCAGTACCAGAAAAAAAAAAAATAGGATGCTCATTTTAAATTTAAAATTACGGAAATAAATTTACTTCTCAGAAATTCATTTTCTGGCCAATTTCTCTGGATGCCTCTCATCTCTGAAGCGAGAGACCCATCTTCCCCCATCATCTTCACCTGAACATTCGCTGCTCGGCTTGAACGTTCCCGACGGGCCTCGTACCCCTCGCTTGGACCCAAGAATGGGTGGATGGGTGGTGACATGTTACTGACTGCAACTTACTCTGAAGGCAACAAACACCTGTTCCTTGGAGCACAAGATCATCTTCCACCTCCGCTTATGGGAGAATATCGGGGGACACTTCTGGACTTAAAAATCATACAAAAGGTTTTGAGCCTGACATCTTTACTTGGCTTGTCTTCGCACGTTTGTTTAATCGACTCTGCTTTCCCTGCCTGATTTCCCTCCTTGTCTTCCTATATCTTTTTTTTTTTTTTTTTTTGATGATGGAGCTTCATTTATTAATTTGTTTATATGTGGTGCTGAGCATCGAACCCGGGGCCTCACACGTGCTAGGCAAGTGCTTCCCCACTGAGCGCCAGCCCCAGCCCCCTCTCTGTCTTTTATGAAATCACCAGATATGCTTCAGTCTCCCCAGTCCCTTCATGTGCTCACGTCAGGCTCCCTGGAACGCCAGGCTGCCCTCTCAGACACGTCTCCTCCTTTGCCCCTGTGAGGGGCCCTTCTTCCTCCAAGCAAATGTGACTCCCCCTCTGCTGTGTCTTGGGTAAATGTGCCCCAAGGATCCCCGAGTTAAAGCGTGGCACAAGTGGGGCCTTGTGGGAGGGCATGAGGTCATGGGGTCAGCCTTGGAAGGGGATTTTTGGGACCGTGGCCAGTCTGGTCTTTCTCTTTTGCTTCTCTTCTGATGAGGCCAGTGGTTTTGCTCAGTCAAACATCCTCCCCCACTACCATCCATCACCCCACCACAGGCCCAAAGCGATGGGACCACTCAGCCATGAGCTAGAAACTCCAAACTCACAAGCTGAAATGAACCTTTCTTTACTCTTATTATTTAATTATCTCAGGAGTTTTGTTATAGCAATGCAAAGCTTACACAACCTCCTTGACCTTATTATATGGAGCCCCTCCGTCATGGTCATGGCTCTTGCTTTCTGCCCTGGGAATGACTTTCACATTTCACACGGTGAGCTCCTTGGAGGCAGGCTTATGTTTGGCCAGACTTTACCCTCTCTGAGTCACCCAGCACTGGGCCCTGCATAGGGACATATTTGCTATTTGTGCAAAGTGTGTCTTTCTGCACCCAGAATTCTCTCTCTTATGTTCTCAGAATTGGGTAGAAGTTACACAAGCAACCGTGAGGTCACTACCACCTCGGAGAGTTTTGAACTAGGGAAATAAGATGTCTCTTAGAGATAAGACTGTCAGATTTACCAAATAGAAATACAGGATTCTGGGGCTGGAGCTGTGGCTCAAGCGGTAGCGCGCTCGCCTGGCATGCATGTGGCCCAGGTTCGATCCTCAGCACCACATACAAACAAAGATGTTGTGTCCGCCGAAAACCAAAAAATAAATATTAAAAAACTCTCTCTCTCTCTCTCTCTCTCTCTCTCTCCCCTCTCTTTAAAAAAAAAAAAAATACAGGATTCTGGGGAGTGTGGCTCAGTGGTTGAGCTCCTGCTTAGCATGCACGAGGCCCTGGTTTAAATACCCAGAATCATGAAAAAAGAAAGTAAAAATCTAGTTGGTTAGAATTTCCGAGGAACAAAAGAAACTTTATATTATGCTGAAATTTAAATATAACTGGGAATCCTGTATGGTAGCTGACAACTCAGAGACTCAAACCTTAAAACTATAGCATGTGGATTAGAACAGAGAAGCGGGAAGTCACCTTGAGAAATCAGAATGGGGTGGGGGGTGCTGGGGTTGTGGCTCAGGAGTAAAGTGCTCGCTTAGCACATCCAAGGCCCTGGGTTCGATCCTCAGCAACACATAAAAATAAATAAAGGTATTGTGTCCATCTACAACCAAAACATAAATATTAAAAAAGAAAAAGAAAAGAAATCAGAACGGGACCTCCAGTAAGACTTGATGGTAACTGAAGTGTAAAAAAAAAAGCATATTTCAAAAACACTTCTCTTATAGCATATCTTAAGAAATTGCCAATCAGAAAGGGGGTTGTGGTGTGTGTGTGTGTGTGTTACTGAAGAGTAACTCAGGGCCTCAAGCACACCGGGCAAGGGACTCTACCACTGAGCTACAGCCCCAGCCCCTAGGTGGGCTCTGGTCCTTTTGTGATGGACTCACCAGGTGTTTTAGTGTGACTGGGCTGCCATCACAGAATATCATAGACACGTGGTGGACACACAAACAAACATGTATTACTCGGTAGAGGCTGGAGAGTCCAAAATTGGGGTGCCAGCCCAATCAGGTTCTAACTCAACCCTCTTCTGAGATGGCAGATGACCTCTTTCTATGTCCCTTCAGGGTGGGGAGACAGAAAGAGGAAACACCAAGCTTTGAGTGGTATCGGTCCTTGGAGTCATCCAACTAATTAATTCCCAAGTCTACCAAGAACCCTAGTTGCAAACTGGCTTCCTGGGGATGAAGGGCTCAGGACTCAGCCCCCGGAGGGCGAGGATTCAATCAATTTAAGGGCACTGGGGTCTCTCTATATCGTTCCCTGTGAGACTGTGGTGCTCCCGGTGGGGACGCCCGGTGTCAGCAGGCTGTGTCTATTCCAGCCTCTGTGCTGTGTTTTCCTGGCTCTCTACGGTAGCAGATGGCAGGTTCCATTTCTTCAGGAATTAAAGTGCATGATAAAAATGTGGAGCATTCATTGAGTGCTGACTCTAGTTTATGTAATCCTTACAACAACCCTCTACCCCAGCTTCAGAGCTAAAGAAGCAGGCACAGGTTTCGTAAGCCCTTGTCCTGGTTCACACAGCCAGGAAGGGGCCCAGCTGGGACTTGCTGAAGCCACGTCGGTGCTCCCAACCGCCACGCTTTCAAAAACAGGCTAGGAGAGCTTGGAATGTTAACAAATACCTTGACAATTCAGAGAGCAAGCTCCAGAAGGCTCCAGATAAGAAACCCAAATATTAAGGATGAAAGTGATGTCCTTGTGCCCTCTCTCACCCTGGGCTATTAGAAATAGGCCTAATCTTATTTCAAAAGCTATTAACAAAGTTAGGTGTAAGGCTGTTCCCCTTACACCTAACTTAAGTCACTGTGGTTATAGAGTGACTAAGTTTTGAAGTCATTTTATAACCACATTCATCAGAATGGTGTTATGTTTGTGCTTTATGAGAAGAAGTTGTTTGAATTACCCTTGAAAATATTTTACCCAGCGGGGGCTGGGCCTGTAGTTCAGGGGCAGAGCACTTGCCTAGCATGTGTGAGGCACTGGGTTCAAACTGAAGCACCACATAAGAATGAAACAAATAAAATAAAGGCATGCTGCCCATCTACAAAAAAAAAAAAAAAAAAAAAAAAAAAAAAAAAATTTTACCCAGGCTACAGGCCAGACCCTGTTATCAACAGAGTTCTGTGTGTAACTCATGGAAAGAGGAAATCTAAAATAGGAGCAAGTGCAAGGGAAGGGGCTGCAAGGAGGGAAAGTGGAAGTTGTTTTTTACAACTCACTGTTTCTGAGGCAGGGTACTGTCACGGCAGTAAGGGAAAACACTGGAGCGCAAATAATTAAAAATCAGTGCTTTCAGGAGGGTCGCAAGTTCAAGGCCAGCCTCAGCAACTTATGGAGGCCCTAAGCAACTCAGCAAGACCCTGTCTTTAAATACAGTATAAGAAAGGGCTGGAGGTGTGGCTCGGTGGTTAAGGCCCCCTGGGTTCAATCCTTGGTACAGGGGGGAAAAAAATCACCGGTTTCTTTTCATTCAAATACACTGTCTCAGATGGTCCCAGGAACACCCCAGGCCACCAGTGGTGGTGACTCACATCAGCAGGCCATTTTGTCAGAGAGGATTTCCATAATTAGAATTTGTGACCAATTTGTTCAACCACGAGGATGTATCACAAGTGCTTGTTGGTTTCTTCGCAAAAAAAAAAAAAAAGACCCGCTAAATGTCACAGCTCTGTGCTTTTTGCCTCTGGGGCTTTGCCACGGCTGTTTTTATTTCTGTGGTCAGCACGTCTGGTCATAAACAGGTGTAAGGGGCTGTTCCCTGTCTTATTTAATTGTCTCAGTAACCCTGTGGGGCAGAGGTTCTTGTTGTCCCTATTTGGGGACACCGAGTGTCAGGGAGGTGAAGTATCTTGTTCCAGATGGGCCACTGAGGAACTGTGGGGCCTGAACTTGAACCTAGCTCCACCCACCAGGGTTTCCATGTTCTGTCCACCATGTTCCATCTTCAGGAACACCGTGATGGACATCAGTGTAGTCCTTTGGGAGCCCCTATCCTGCACAGCCATAGCCATTAACGGGTACCCCTCCCACAGGGCCCCTCCAAGGGCCTGGCTGACCAACAGGGAGGCCAGCGGGAAGAGTGACCCAGAAAAGCAAAGGAGAGTGACCAGCAGGAGAGAATACCTGGTGTCAGATGTCAGGGGAGATTTGTGCCAACAAAGGAGCTGTGCTTTGTCGAGATCCTGCCTTGGGTACACGCTGTTCCCTCGGCCAGGCTGCCCTGGACGGGTCAGTCTCCACTGTGCCAAGATTCAACCCAAAATGTTACTCTTCTCTCCCCAAAATGTTTAAAATATCACAGAGAGTCATCCTTTAAAAAAAATGCATACAAACACAAGATAAGTTTTTTTTAATGGAGAATATTTTTTTAATATTTATTTTTTAGTTGTAACTAAACACAATATCTTTATTGTCTTTATTTTATTTATAAGTGGTGCTGAGGAGCGAACCCAGGGCCTCGCATGTGCTAGACGAGCGATTTACCGCTGAGCCACAACCCCAGCCCCCCACGATAAGTTTTTAAACTTGTTTTTGTACATACATATAACATTTATATGTACATTGTATCTATCAAATTTTAAAATCTGCATATTTTTGTACTTGTAAGTTTTAATCTAAAATATGTAAATTTACATAGAAAAATATAAAATACAAAACTGGAAGCCAGGCACAGTGGTATGTGCCTATAAACCCAGCTATTCAAGAGTCTGAGACAGGAGGATCACAAGCTTAAGGCCAGCCTGGGCCACTTAGCAAGACCCTGTCTCAAAATAAACATTTTTAGAAAAGAGCTGGAGGTGTGGGTCAGTATTAGGTCACCTCTGGGTTTAATCCCATAGCTACATGTACGTGACTCATTTGTACTCATTGTAAAATAAATATATTTTTTTATAAGTATAGACCACACTAATTTTTTCAAATGAATAGTTATTAAAAAAAAAAATAAGACCAATAAATGCTCATTACGCCAGCACATTTAAATAAGACCAAAAAAAGGAAACGCGGTATTTAAACACCATGGAGTTCTACTCAACCGTAAATAAGAAGGAGCTTCCGACACCTGCAGGAAAGAGGACAGAACGCTAGGCCGTGGGCAGGAAGAAGGTCGAGGGTCATGCGTTTTCTTTCATGTGTGGAAACTGAAGAGGAAAAAGGAAAAGAGAGGCAGGGGGCGTCTCATAAAAACCCCAGGGAGATGAGCCGAGGGGAGGAAAGAGATCTGGGGAACCAGGAAAGGAGGGAGAGGGGAGATACTTGGGAATGGTATCAGCCAAATTCTATTGTTATATCGTGAGCATATGGAACATCAAATCCCACCATTGTGTACAATTATCATGCTCCCATAAAAATGTATGCAAAAATTCAAATAGTACTAAAAATATAAAGAAAAATGTAGGCTCACAGGAAGCCCATCTTCCCAAGAGATATTGTGGCAAACATCATTCTTTTTAATTAATCAATTTATTTTTGGCACTAGGGATTAAACTCTAGGGCACTCGACCACTAAGCCACATCCCCATTCCTATTTTGTATTTTATTTAGAGACAGGGTCTCACTGAGTGGCTTAGCACCTCGCTGTTGTTGAGGCTGGCTTTGAACTCGTGATCCTCCTGCCTCAGCCTCCCCAGCCGCTGGGATTGCAAGCATGCACCACTGCGCCTGGCTCAAATGTCATTCTTTAGACACACACATACCCATATTTTTATATAATTTTTTTTTAACCAGGGATTGAACCCAGGGGCCATTAACCACTGAGCCACATCTGCAACCTTTTTTTAATATTTTATTTAGAGACAGGGTTTCACTGAGTTGCTTAGGGCCTCTTGATAAATTGTTGAGGCTGCCTTTGAACTTTTGATCCTCCTGCCTCAGCCTCCCCAACTGCTGAGATTACAGGCATGAGCCTCAGAGCCTGGCTCTATAAATAGTATTGATATACACTGTTTTGAAACTTCTAAAAACATTTTATCAAGATCTTAGCGACATCTTTCCATGTTAATAAATATAAGATGAAATTGAATTTTTTTTATTGATTGTTCAAAGCATTACAGAGCTCATGATATATCATCTTTCATACATTAGACTCAATTGGGTTTTGAACTCCCATTTTTACCCCAAATGCAGATTGCAGAATCACATCTGTTACATACCCACATTATTACATAATGGCATATTAGTGACTGTTGTATTCTGCTACCTTTCCTATCCCCTACTATCCCCCCTCCCCTCCCCTCCCCTCCCATCTTCCCTCTCTACCTCCTCTGCTGTTGTTCAATTCTCTCCCCTTTTCCCCCCCTCCCCCTTGCCCCTCATAAACTCTTATAATTTTGTGTATCATTGAAGGTCTCCTACCATTTCCATATGCTTTCCCTTCTCTCTCCCTTTCTCTCCCCCCATTCGTCTTTGTTTACTGTTAGTCTTTTCCTCATGCTCTTCCTTCCTGTTCTGTTCTTAGTTGCTCTCTTTATATCAAAGAAGACATTTGGCATTTGTTTTTTAGGGCTTGGCTAGCTTCACTTAGCATAATCTGCTCTAATGCCATCCATTTCCCTGCAAATTCTATGATTTTGTCATTTCTTAGTGCTGCATAATACTCCATTGTGTATAGATGCCACATTTTTTTTTTATCCATTCATCTATTGAAGGGCATCTAGGTTGGTTCCACAGTCTAGCTATTGTGAATTGTGCCGCTATAATCATTGATGTGGCCGTATCCCTATAGTGCACTCTTTTAAGGTCCTCAGGGAATAGTCTGAGAAGGGCGATAGCTGGGTCAAATGGTGGATCCATTCCCAGCTTTCCCAGGAATCTCCACACTGCTTTCCAAATTGGCCTCACCATTTTGCAGTCCCACCAGCAGTGTACAAGTGTACCCTTTTCCCCACATCCCCGCCAACACTTATTGTTGTTTGACTTCATAATGGCTGCCAATCTTACTGGAGTGAGATGGTATCTTAGGGTGGTTTTGATTTGCATTTCTCTGATTGCTAGAGATGGTGAGCATTTTTTCATGTACTTGTTGAATGATTGTATGTCCTCCTCTGAGAAGTGTCTGTTCAGGTCCTTGGTCCATTTGTTGATTGGGTTATTTGTTATCTTATTGTTTAATTTTTTGAGTTCTTTGTACATTCTGGATATTAGGGCTCTATCTGAGGTGTGAGGGGTAAAAATTTGTTCCCATGATGTAGGCTCTCTATTTACCTCTTTTATTGTTTCTCTTGCTGAGAAAAAACTTTTTAGTTTAAGTAAGTCCCATTTGTTTATTCTTGTTATTAACTCTTGGGCTATGGGCGTCCTATTAAGGAATTTGGAGCCCGACCCCACTATATGTAGATCGGAGCCAACTTTTTCTTCTATCAGACGCAGCGTCTCTGATTTGATATCTAGCTCCTTGATCCATTTTGAGTTGACTTTTGTGGATGGCGAGAGAAAGGGATTCAGTTTCATTTTGTTGCATATGGATTTCCAATTATCCCAGCACCATTTGTTGAAGATGCTATCCTTCCTCCATTGCATGTTTTTAGCCCCTTTATCAAATATAAGATAGTTGTAACTTTGTGGATTAGTCTCTGTGTCCTCTATTCTATACCATTGGTCCACCCGCCTGTTTTGGTACCAGTACCACGCTGTTTTTGTTACTATTGCTTTGTAGTACAGTTTGAACTCTGGTATCGCTGTACCTCCAGATTCACACTTCCTGCTTAGAATTGCTTTTGCTATTCTGGGTCTTTTGTTTTTCCATATGAATTTCATGATTGCTTTATCTATTTCTACAAGAAATGCCATTGGGATTTTGATTGGCATCTCATTAAACCTGTAGAGAACTTTGGGTAATATCGCCATTTTGATGATGTTAGTTCTGCCTATCCATGAACAGGGTACATTTTTCCATCTTCTGAGATCTTCTTCTATCTCTCTCTTTAGGGTTCTTTAGTTTTCATTGTATAAGTCTTTCACCTCTTTTGTTAGGTTGATTCCCAAGTATCTTATTTTCTTTGAGGATATTGTGAATGGAGTGGTTTTCCTTATTTCCATTTCAGAGGTTTTGTTGCTGATATACAAGAATGCCTTTGATTTATGCGTATTGATTTTATAACCTGCCACTTTGCTGAATTCATTTATTAACTCTAGCAGCTTCTTTGTAGACCCTTTTGGGTCTGTTAAGTATATTATCATGTCGTCCGCAAATAGCGATAATTTAATTTCTTCTTTTCCTATTTTTATGCCTTTAATTTCTTTTGTCTGTCTAATTGCTCTGGCTAGTACTTCGAGAACTAAATTGAATAGAAGTGGTGATAGAGGGCATCCCTGTCTTGTTCCAGATTTTAGAGGGAATGCCTTCAGTTTTTGTCCGTTTAGGATGATGCTAGCCTGAGGCTTAGCATAGATAGCTTTTACAATGTTGAGGTAAATTCCTGTTATCCCTAGTTTTTCTAGTGTTTTGAACATAAAGGGATGCTGTACTTTGTCAAATGCTTTTTCTGCATCTATCGAGATGATCATATGGTTCTTGTCTTTAAGTCTATTGATGTGGTGAATAGCATTTATTGATTGCCGTATATTGAACCAGCCTTGCATCCCAGGGATGAATCCTACTTGATCATGGTGCACAAGTTTTTTGATATGTTTTTGTATTCGATTCGCCAGAATTTTATTGAGAATTTTTGCATCCAAGTTCATTAGAGATATTGGTCTGTAGTTTTTTTTCTTTGAAGTGTCTTTGTCTGGTTTTGGGATCAGAGTGATGTTGGCCTCATAGAATGAATTTGGAAGAGCTCCTTCTTTTTCTATTTCTTGAAATAGCTTGAAAAGTATTGGTATTAATTCTTCTTTGAAGGTTTTGTAGAACTCCGCTGTATACCCATCTGGTCCAGGGCTTTTCTTGGATGGTAGTCTTTTGATGGCTTCTTCTATTTCTTCCTTTGTTATTGGTCTGTTTAAATTGTGTGTGTCTTCCTGTCTCAATCTGGGCAGATCATATGCCTTAAGAAATTTATCGATATCTTCACTATCTTCTATTTTATTGAAATATAGGGTTTCAAAATACTTTCTAATTATCTTCTGTATTTCTGTAGTGTCTGTTGTGATATTGCCTTTTTCATCCCGTATGTTGGTAATTGAGTTCTCTCTCTTCTTCTCTTCGTTAGCATGGCTAAGGGCCTGTCTATCTTATTTATTTTTTCAAAGAACCAACTTTTAGTTTTATCAGTTTTTTCAATTGTTTCTTTTGTTTCGATTTCGTTAATTTCAGCTCTAATTTTAATTATTTCTTGTCTTCTACTACATTTGCTGTTGTTTTGCTCTTCCTTTTCTAGGTTTTTGAGGTGTAGTGTGAGTTCATTTATTTGTTGGTTTTTTCTTTTTTTGAGGAAAGAACTCCAAGAAATGAATTTCCCTCTTAAAACTGCTTTCATTGTGTCCCATAGATTCCGGTATGTTGTGTCTGTATTATCATTTGTCTCTAAGAATTTTTTCATCTCCTCCTTTATGTCTTCTGTAACCCATTGATCACTCAGTAACATATTGTTCATTTTCCATGTGATGTAGGATTTTTACTTCCTTCTTTTATCATTGATTTCTAATTTCATTCCATTGTGATCAGATATGGTGCATGGTATTATCTCCACGCCTTTATACTTACTAAGAGTTGCCTTATGGCATAATATATGGTCTATCTTTGAGTAGGATCCATGTGCTGCTGAGAAGAACGTGTATCCACTTGATGATGGTTGATATATTCTATATATGTCAGTTAAGTCTAGGTTATGGATTGTGCTGTTGAGTTCTATCGTTTCTTTATTCAGTTTTTGTCCAGAGGATCTGTCTAATGGCGAGAGTGGTGTGTTGAAGTCACCCATAATTATTGTGTTGTGGTCTATTTGACTCTTGAACTTGAGGAGAGTTTGTTTTATGAACGTTGCAGCTCCATTGTTTGGTGCATACAAATTGATAATTGTTATGTCTTGTTGGTGGATGGTTCCTTTTAACAGTATATAGTGTCCTTCTTTATCCTTCTTGATTAACTTAGGTTTAAAGTTGATTTTATTCTATATGAGTATGGCCACTCCTGCTTGCTTCCGAGGGCCATGTGAGTGGTATGATTTTTCCCAACCTTTTACCTTCAGCCTGTGTATGTCTTTTCCTATCATATGAGTCTCTTGAAGGCAGCATATTGTTGGATTTGTTTTTTTGATCCAGGTTACTAGCCTATGTCTCTTGATTAGTGAGTTTAGGCCATTAACATTTAAGGTTACAATTGAGATATGATTTGTACTTCCAGTCATGCTTCTTTATTTATTTATTTTAGTTTGGCTGGTTTTACTTTTTGGTTATTTTCCTCCCCCTTTACTGAGATACCTCCTGCTGTTAGTTTTGGGCACTATTTTTCAATTCCTCTTCTTGTAGTATTTTGCTCAAAATGCTTTGCAGTGCTGGTTTTCTTGCTGCGAATTCTTTTAGCTTTTGTTTATCATGAAAGATTTTAATTTCATTGTCAAATCTGAAGCTTAATTTTGCTGGATACAGTATTCTTGGTTGGAATCCATTATTTTTCAGGGTTTGAAATACATTGTTCCAGGATCTTCTCGCTTTCAAAGTCTGTGATGAGAAATCATTCGTTAACCTAATTGGTTTACCCATGAATGTAATCTGCCTCCTTTCTCTCGTAGCTTTTAATATTCTCTCCTTGTTCTGTACGTTGGCTATCTTCATAATTATATGTCTTGGAGTTGGTCTATTATGGTTTTGAATGTTTGGGGTCCTGTAGGCTTCCAGGATTTGGCAATCCATTTCATCTTTCTTCTCTGGGAAGTTTTCTAGAATTATTTCATTTAATATGCTGTCCATTCCTTTGGTATGAGTCTCTGTGCCTTCTTCTATCCCGATGACCCTCAAATTTGTTTTTTTTATGACATCCCATATCTCTTGAATAGATTGCTCGTGGGATTTAAGCATCTTTTCTGTGTTGACTATATTCTTTTCAAGTTGATAAACCTTGTCTTCATTATCTGATGTTCTGACTTCTACTTGATCAAGTCTATTTGTAATATTCTCGTTTGAGTTTTTAATTTGGTTTATATTTTCCTGCAATTCTAGGATTATTGTTTGATTTTTTTTAAGATCTCTATCTCCTGGTAGAGCTCGTTCTTTGCCATTTGAATTTGTTTGTTTAATTTGTTTTCAAAATATACTTTTATTGCTTGGACTTGCTGTCTCATGTCTTCTCTAATATTCCTTTCCATTCGAGTTAGGTATGCCTTGAGTTCTTTCCCTATCCCTGCTTCTGATGTTTCTATGTCCTCTTGTAGAATTAAGTTGTCCTGCATTGTTTGTACTCCTTTTTTCCCTTGTTTTCTCATGTTGTCCACGTTACTTTCCAGCTCTATTTGATTGCCGTGTTTCTGCTCTCTTCTATAGATTTGGTTTGGTTCTGTATTACTCTGTTGTTTCTTCTTTGTGTTGTTAAACTGTGTCTGCTAACGTGGATTCTGCTGGGAAGGAATTCCGACGGCCGAGCTCCAGTGACGTCACTACTCTGCTATGACGGGCCCCAGGCTCCTTGCTGGGGTGTCCTAATGGGGCTGTGTGACTGGACTGTCTCTGTTTGGTTTCAGCTCCCGGTCGAGGCAGGCGGGCAGTCTCCAGCCGCCCAGTATCTCAGGCAGCGGGCTTGTGATCGGTCGCTGGCAGGGGTGGGGGTGGGGGGGTGGATTCCAGCCGCCCAGTCCCGCGGGCCTGGCCTCTAGTCCCCTGGTTTCTCCTGCTAGACCAGATTTCCCCTGAGTGATGGCTCTCGGCAGTTCAAACTGTACTCTGGGCCTGCCGTTTGTTGGGTGTGGAGGGTGTCTATTGGGGACCTCGGCACTCTATTGTTTTGTTTCCATTGTGGGGGATAGAACTGTACCGCTTCCTTCCCCCTCTGAAATCCCGTACTCAGCCCCGGGGTCAGTGCGGGCTTGGCAGGCGGGGTTCCACCGAATGGCAGCCACTTTCCTCCCTGCTTGCTAATTAATCGCTTCTCTGCGGCGCCCCGCCTTCTGTGGCCGCGGGGCAGTCCGTGGGAATCAGTCCAAAATTGAATTTTTTAATGACAACATATATTTTATTGGGAGATTATAACTTTATTAATTAAATTTCTTTGTCAATGTTAGTGATGACCATTTATTCTCAGGTTTGCAAAATTACAAACAATGCTGTGATGAACATCCTTATACACGACATATTCTTTTTGGAATGAGAAGTAGACAGAAGGATCAGAATGTGCAATTTGGGAAGTCCCATACTGTCACAATTTTGTTGAAAACTGCATACCACAAAAAAGTCAAAAAGTTCAGTTGATGTTCATTTGGGTTATTTCTGAGAAAAAGGATCAGGCATGATTTTGTTCTTCTGACTATTCTTCTAAGTAGGTCTTATTCTTCTTCATGATGTTGACTAAAACAGAAGTTTTTACATTGCACATTGAAATATATGTTACACCATGTCACTGTCACCTCTGCCGATGCTCTTTCCGGTTTCTTCTGCACCGTTTCTTATTTCCATCTCTCGCCATAGAGCTCTCAGGTACCTGCCTGTCCTGTGCCTATGTCAGCAAGAGGAGGACCCCACAGGTGTTCATGGGAGAGTTGCCTCTCCTCCCACAAAGGGTGACTTTGAGGCAAGGTGTCAAGAGCTCCTGGTGCCAGGGCAGCCCCTCAGGCCACCACAGCCTGGAGGGCTAAGTGGTTTCCATCTAGTGGGGAGGAATCCTTGAGGGGCACCTGAGAGCCAGAGGTCTTTCCCGGCTAGGTCAGAGCAGAGGTCCTGGCTTTGGGTCACCCTCCTTCCGCCTCCTGGCAGGAGTGTGCCTGCCTCTGTTGGCTCCCAGCCCTGCCCGGTCCAAAAGGAAGCTGGTTGTCTCAGGGAAGCAGTGTCCCCTCCCCAAGAAAGTCTAAAAGGACACAGAGGATGCCTTCAGTGTGCTGTTGGACGCTAGGGCAGTGCTGAGAGTCCTCTTTCATTTATCTGCCTTGTTCACTGCCCTGCCCCCCACTTCTAGAGACTGCAGAAGGGTAACACAAAAGCAAAACCGAAAACCCTAGAGACGGATGCCCTGCAGGGGACCACACTGTCCTCCCGAAACTGTGGCTGGGGAAGTCGCGTGGGAGACCATGGCAGCCTCCCGTGGTCACAGCGGTCACTGGCCTGGGACTTTTTTCTTTCCCTCGTGCTAGCTCCCACAGAGTCCTCCTACATGCTAATGAAGGCCCCTTGGAACTCCCAGCTCCTTATTCTCAGGAAGTGACAGTCTTAAAGTAAAAACTGAAGTCTGTCTCTGATCAATATTTTAAACCCACTGTGTCCATATGCAATTTTATATATGATAGTAAATAATAATAATTTATACGTAGGGAGAGATCATACACACAAAGCAGATTGTGGTACTTTTTGAAAACTGTCTGAGGCACAGGAAAAAACTTGCCTCCTAAGACATCAAAGAATTGCAAAAGAGGCCACCACACTCAGCAGAGGCCTGACTGACTGCTTAGCAATTTGTAGTCTGGCTGCTGATAAGCATCTATTCGCTCCAGTAAATAGAAGTTGAAGTAGAATCATAACATTTGTTCCAGGAAACAGCAACGAAGTCACGAATCATAAATAATAAAGGATGAAAAAAAAATCTTTTCTTTTTAGCTAATGGACTGAAAGATCTCTTGCTTTCATTTCAGCTAATGGCTTCTCTCCCTCGGCACTACCAGAGCTGGCCATTATAGGGGAATCATGCCTCAGTTTGCAAACAGGACAGAGTCCAAAAGATGACTTTTAAGTTGGCTGCTGTTTGAAAGTAAAAAAAAAAAAAAAAAAAAAACACGCTCCTCCGCCAAACCCCCCAGAAACCAGCTTTGTCAGTGTGAGGTTGGATTGCACAGCACCTTTCCTGCTGTGGGGAGCGGATCTTTGTGGGCAGGTTCTCTGAGTGCAGGAGGGAGAAGACAGATGTTGGCTCCTTTACACATAGTCTTAGCTCTGAGCATAATTTAAACACAGACATCTGGTTCCTGGGCTCTATTCTCTGGTTTACAGCACCCTCCTCTAATCTGTCTCATCTCCTCTGGGCTGCTTTCCTCTCCAGGGTGTCTGTGACCCTAAATGACCACCCCCCTTCCTGCTTCCTGCCCAATCACATATCTATTTCCTCGGGGGAGTTGATATCAGCTGCGGGCTAGAGGAAAAGCAAACCAAGCAGATTCATACTAGTGGGTGAATGACTAAGAACCTCTTCATGTTAAAAATGGGTTGGTTGTGACACTTGAGAGTCCTTTGGCAATGGGGGGGGGTTAAACTTTCAGAATTTTCACACATATTAGGGAGACTCTTGGGTTTTTCTAACTGCGCCCTGCTTCCAGAACACTGACAGTCAGGAAATGACCCTTTACTCCACAAAGTAGAGACTCCTTGGCACACTGTGACTCAGCTGGCCCTCCCCCTGAAAGAGCTCTTGCTTTTTATATAAAATAATATATAATAATAATTTATATGTAGAGAGAGATTACACACACAGAGCAGATTGCGGTAGTTTTTGAAAACTGTCTGAGGCACAGAAAAAAAACTTGCCTCCGAAGACATCAAAGAACTGCAAAAGAGGTGGCCCTCTGCCCCCTCACCTCCAAGAATCCCAGGGGACAAGCCAAATTCACACACACAGAATCCTCCACTGTCTTTTTTGTGTGTGTGTGTGTGTGCCACCCAGTGAAATCTCAAAAGCTAGCCAGGGATTACCAGATGTTTATGGGAAGTTCTAACATGAGGGGGAAAAGGCCAAAACCAGAAACAGCAAAACAAAATTGCAAAGGCAGTATGCTTAATTTCCAAAGAGAGATAAGAGAAGATCATGAAATGAGGAAGGGTGTGTCATAGTCGGCTGAGGCTACTGTAATGAAATGCTATAGACCCGGTTGCTCACAAACAGCAGAAATGTATTTCTCACGGTTTTGGATGCTGGGAAGCCCAAGAAGGCACTGGCAGATTTAGTGTTTGGTTAGGGCCCTCTGGGGCCTTCTCTCCGTGTCCTCGTGCAGTGGAAGGGGTGGGCTAGCTCTCTGGGGTCTCTTTTATAAAGGCAATAATTCTACTCATGAGGGCTCCATGTTCATGACCTGCTCACCTCCCAGAGACCTCCACCTTCTGATTCATCACTTCGGTGATTACGGGGATTATGTTTCAAGTAAGAATTTTTATGGAGGTTACAAACATTCAGGACACAAAAGAAGTCACGATCGTATCAAGAAAGGGCTTTTGGTGATTAAAAGAGAATGTTTAAAAAATAACCAGTCATGGGCTGGAGATATAGCTCAGTTGGTAGAGTGCTTGCCTTGCATGCACACAGCCTTGGGTTCGATCCCTAGCACCACACACACACACACAAAAAAAAAAAAAAAAAAAAAAAAAAAAAAAAAAAAAAGAAAAGAAAAAGAATAGAAATAGTCAATGAAATTTCAGAAAATAGTACAAAAAAATAGGTGGAAAAATGTGAAAGAAAATGAAGGGCTCCAGACTGAAAGTCCAATATCCAGCTAAAATGGTGGGAAAGAAATTATCAAAGAAACAATACAACAAAATTTCTCAAAAGGACAGAGTCTCAAGATTGAAGGGTCCACCAAGTAAGCAAGACAATGAGGAGGAAAGACTCCGACAAGGGCAAGTCTTTAGAAGGCTTCAGAATTCAAAAGAATGAAGAGGAGACCTCAAGACCTCCCTAAAAGTAGCAGGCATCACACAGAGAACTAGAGTCACATGGCATGAATGTCTCAGTAGCAAGACTGGAAGTGAGAAGAAACTGGAACTAATTCTTTATGACTCTGAGGGAAAATGATTTTCAACCTAGAATTCCACATCAATCCAGGGAACATTCGCCATCAAATACAAGGACAGAAAGGAAACATTTTCAAATATGCAAGATCTCAAAATATGTCCATGTACCTTTATTCCAGAAGGTTCTGGGGGATGTTCTGGTGAAGCCAAAGGAGTAAGCTAAGAAAGGGGAGGACACAGAATTTAAGAATTAAGAAACGGGGGAGCCAGTAGAGTTGAGGAGTGAATTGCAGACCCAGGTGACAGCTATGCAGCAGACCCAGGAGGACCAGCTTTAGATTGGAACAGTGGAAGGATGTTCCCAGAGAAAAAGTGCAACCATTGCCCTTGGGCTATGCAGAAAATGGTGATGAGTCTGTAATAGAGATGATGAATCATTAAAAAACAAAAGCCTAAATAATCAGGATGTCAAACAAAATAAAACACAATTCAAGTGGCTAGGTAGGGTGGTGCACATCTAAAATCACAGTGAGGCTGTGGCAGGAGAGTAACAAGTTTGAGGCCAGCCTTGGTAACTTTGTAAGACCCGGTCTCAAAAATAAAAGGAGCTGGGGATATGGCTCAGTGGTAGAGGGCCCCTGGGTTCAATCACCAGTGCAAAAAAAAAAAAAAAAAAAAAAAAAAAAACACACACACACACACAAAAAACCAAAACCAAAAACTAGTCATGTATGTTGTATAATTTTAAAAATAAATAGCACAAATGAAATGATAATCAACTCCAGGATGAAATAAAGAGTTCTACAGGAAAGAAAGCACAAGCCGGATGCAGTGGCACACGTCTGTAATCCCAGAAGCTTGGGAGGCTAAAGCAGGAGCATCGAAAGTTCAAAGCCAGTCTCAGCAATTTAGTGAAGCCCTAAGCAACTTAGTAAGACACTATCTCAAAATAAATAAAAAGGGCTGGGGATGTGACACATAGCTCAGTGGTTAAGTGTCTCTGGGTTTAATCCCTGGTACCAGAAAAAAAGAAAGAAAGGAAACACAGACACTACATGAGACTTGGCTCTGCAGTGAACAATGTTTTCATAACCATCGTAATACAAATACCAACTACAGATTCATCCCAAATTTGTGACAGAACCCCACTGAGAGGAATGGGAGGTAGGACGTATTATGGGCGTTCGGTCCCCATCTATCATGGCAACAAATCAACAGATGGCAACTACAATGAACAGATCAAGAAGGCCTACTATACATGTTGTTTAGAAACATGGGGACCACATCAGGGACCTCAGCTGAGGTGTTGACAGCAGTGTCTGTGGGAAGCTGGCCTGTGGAGTGGGGACCATGGCCTCTCATTACAACTCTTTTAGTACTTTTTAGCTTTTAAAAACATGTACTTGTTGTATTTTTATATGTATATTGTTTTAAAATAAAGTTAATGTACTAAGGGGAACCATGATAGTTTGGTTGTTTATCTTGATGAATCCCTAATTAGTGGAATATCAGGGTAAGGAAAATTTAGAGATTGTAGGGTAAAAGAACCAGGGAGGGGTTACAGGAGTAAGAAGCAAAAGGGAAGCAGGGAACCGCCTAGAACGCACGCAGCAGCTGCCATGCCAGGGGTGGCTTGCGTATTTAGGTTCCCAAACACATTGCTTTTAAAACACATTGCTTTTGGACTATAAAAGTAATAAACATTTATTATAGGCACTTGGGAAAGTACAAATGAATAAATAAAGAGGGAGAGAGAAAAAATCGAATCCCACCCCAAATCTCATTATACTTAGGTAATAATTATTATAACTTGTTGGCACATCTTCTTAAAATAAAAGAGGGTTATACTACATAAATATTTCTCTGTTGCACTTTATTTCCTCTTTGTATTTTTCCAGGTAACTGTTGTCTTTGGAAAATGATTTAAAATGACCTCTTGGTGTTCCAATATATGAGTAGATATCAGAAGATAGCCATTCAGTCAAAAGACACAATATCCAAAGGAAGTCATTTGGTCCTCCCAAATCCTGTGAGGTCTGTGTTATTATTATATCCATTGCACAAACTAGGGAGGAGACCATTACAAAGTTAAATAATTGCTGCAGGTCATATGCTAATAAGCAGGAGTTCTAGGGTTTCCCAGGCAATCTGCTCACCTATGTTTATGGACCACACTTAACAGACAGACTGTCTGGAAACAAGTATTCAGTCAAACACACATGCATGAAGGCTGCTTCTGCTCAAGCATTGTGGGAATGATGCCTCAGCATTTTCCAGCTTAAAACTTTGAGAACAAAGATGGCATGAATGTGTTTTATTGAAAGATGGTTACATGGGCTGGGGATGTGGCTCAAGCGGTAGCGCGCTCGCCTGGCATGCGTGCGGCCCGGGTTCGATCCTCAGCACCACATACCAACAAAGATGTTGTGTCCGCCGAGAACTAAAAAAAAAAAAATAAATAAATAAATATTTAACAAAAAAAAAAAAAAAAAAAGAAAGATGGTTACAGGTACTATTGCATATGAGCGCTGAGACTTCAGAAACAAATTTTGAGATTTCAACATCCAGGAGGGTCAACAAATAAACAGAGGCAGAGGTGACTAATGTAGGTGAAGAGACCAAACACCTGGAGTTAGTGTCCTGTAAGAAGACAGCAGCTGAAATCAAGAAACTGTGTGTCCTTCTGGAGGCTGGGAAGGAGAATAGGATGGGAAAAAAAAAACAAACCAGAGTGTGGTAAAATGTTCTGACTTTCAAGACAGTAGGGTTGCTTTGAAGTGATGGGACAATACTGATAAGTGAAAACAGGGACTTACGAGTGTTTTTGAGGGAAGTTTGAGAAGAAAGAAAGGGGTCCAGGGAGGAAAGTTGTGTCCCTTAAGGTGAGGTCTTTGAAAAAATCTAATGGGAAAAGGTGAGTTTGGAGAAACAGGTTTATAACGGGACAGGGCTTCTTCAGGGTTCCTCTGCAGGAAGCTCTATCACCAACAGGGTGGAGTGCGGGGTGAGTCACAGGCAGAATGAACCGATTTGGGTAGTAAGGCTGTGTGGGGGTGGACCTGTCTGGAGATCACCTGCAGGTCCGACATTTCAAAGGGAGAGGGGATACTTATTAGGTAGCTATTTTTAATTGGGAATACGCGGTGGCATTATCCAGCTGGCCTGCTAGGCACTGAGACGCGTGAAGGGCTCTACAGCACACAAGGGGGCCAGGGAATCTTGCACTTTGACACAACTTCCCTGGGCCCCCGCGGACGTCGGGATTCAGAGCTCTATCCTTGTCTGGCATGAGATCCGCGAGGCCCCAGAGGGTGAAGGGCCTGCGCCTAGGCTGCGCATCGGGCTCAGTGCACGCCTGCCCGCCCGCTGGCCTGCCGGCGCCTTACACAGCCTCTTGGCCATCGCCTTCCGGCCTGCTCAGCCCGGTGAGTCGCCCCAGTCGGCTAACCAAGCAGGAAGGGAAAGTCCAGTGGGTGAGGGCACGGGCGAGCGTGCGCCCTGGCTCTGCGTCAGCCTGCGGCCACCGCTGACTTATTTCGGACTCGCGCGGTTAAGCTACGCCGAGGGCGCGTCTCTAACCCACGGTTCGCTGAGCCGCCACCCACAGGCAACCCCGGCAGCGTCCCAGCACTCTCTCCGGAACCCGGTTGCGGCGCCCCCGCGAGGGCGAGAGAGGACACGACGATGGCGGGCGCTAGTTTTGGCTTCCCGCTCCCTTCTCGCAGTCCTCTGCTCCAGGAGACCAGAGCCACGCTCGCCGATCGAACTCCGGGATCCAGTCTGCCGAACCCGCCCCGCGCTCCGGGGCGAGGCGAGAGAGGCGCGGCGCGGACGAGGGGGTGGAGCCAGAGGGCAAGGGCGTGACGGGTGGAGCCAATGGGCATGGGCGCGATGGGCGGGGCCATTCGGCGGGCTGGGCGCGCGGCGCCGGGGGGGGGGGGCGAGGCGCATGCGCGCTGGAGCGGCGCGGGAGGCGGGCGGGCAGCGGCGAGGCCTGTCGGGGTGAGGGCGGTGCGGTCGGACTGTTCGGGTCGGGGTGGCGGCTGCCCGCGCTGGGCCTCCCGGTTGGAGAGGCAGTCTCGGGGTGGGGATGCGGAGATGGGGAGGCGGCCGCGGCAGAAGCAGCGGGGGCAGGTGTCTCCGGGGAGCTAGGCCCGGCCTTTCAAGATGCTCCCCGGGGAGAAAAGGAGAACCGAGAGCCCCGGGGAAGGCCCTACGCCACCCCGCCACACCGGGCGGGGACTGGGGTCGAGCCCAAAGTGCGAGTTGACGAGGGCCACCTGCTAGTTCCGCCTTGCCTGGGATGTTCCGGTTTTAGGACCGAAGCATCCCGGGCCTCCAGCCCTTTGCAGTGACCCTCTGCTGCGCCCCCTGTCCCACTTCTTGGGCATCTCGGTCCAGATGAGACCTGGGAAGCTGGAGGAGGTCTTCCGACGTTTCACACCGCCTTTTTTATGTTAGGGTGAAGACACCCTTCACAGCACCTTCCGGACATGCCTGTCCTTGTAACGTAAACACTTCAGTGGGAGCCTTCCTTTTTAAAGGTAGGTATACTATAGAGGCCACATTTTGCTTTACATTTTATCTTGTAGAAATAAAATGTTGGGCCAGACACTTAAGGAGTGAGGATGATCCTGTGCTCATGTCAGAGCTTTGACCAAAAAGACCTTTGGTCTGGAATTTTTGCCACCCCCATGAACCTAAGATAGAATTCAGAGGTTCAATTAGAGAAGAAATTAAGTCTTCTCATCAGTTTTCTGTTATCAAACTGAAAAAAAAAAATCTAGATAATGAAAAAATATTATAGGATCCAGACAGAGATGTTCAATTTTTTTTCCTTTTCTAACTCAGAAAGCCTCATGGTGTACCATCTGTTTGCCTCACTCGAAGGAAGGATGAAAGCTCTACATAGGAACATGATGTGATGGATGAGACCTGTCATTGTGAGTCTTCTGGCTTTTGATTAGTCATCTGATGTCTTCCCCAGTATAACATGACTCTGAGATGATAATTTCAGTGGTTGAGGTATATCTTGTCAACCTGAGTTAAGTTACAGAAATGGGCATTTACATTAGTTCTCTTTTTGTTTGTTATTGGTATCCTTGAGTCATATTGGAAAGGATAAGTGTTTTTTCATGTGGTCCCAATGAGTCAACTCATAATATTGTGATTATGATACAAATGATAGAAGGCAACTGGATATCAGTTCATGCTCATATAGTCACCACTAGTTTTTATAATGGAAGCAGGTTCCATATGTAAGGGAGGAGTGAATTTGATGGTTTTCTTTTCCATTTCTTAGATACTGTCCCCAAGAAATTAGAAGTAGGGGCAACTTTCTGAGGGACCACTCTAAGACATTAGGAATTAGTAATGCCATTGAAGTGAGAAAGCAGACATGTATATGAAGTATAGGTAAAGTCCCCAAGATAGAGATGCATTTTATCTCTCACTACATGTTTTTTGTTTTGGCAGATGCAAGTATTACGTCACTCTGAACAGACACTGAAAAGAGCTCTCATCTCTAAGAACCCAGCGCTTGTGTCACAGTATGAGAAATTAGATGCTAGGGAACAGCAATTAATGAAGGAAGCCTTCCAGCCAACCAGTGATCTTTATGGACCTATTATTTTGCAATCACAATCAGACTGGATAATCTCACATCCTGAGGCTCCTCAAGACTTTGAGCAGTTTTTCAGTAATCCCTACAGAAAGATACCCTCTCCAGAGAAGCACAGTATTTATTTACTGGCCATTGGTATATATTGGAAATATGATGGTTTTAGTTTGGTTTTGCTGTGGCTCTGTTGTCAGGGATGGTTTGGGCCATTGGTCTATTCAAGTGGGCAAATTTTTATGGCTTTTTAAATTTCTTTGTGGTGGGGATTGAACCCAAGGCCTTGTGCATGCTAGGCAAGTGATCTTTCATTGCAATAATAGAAGTTTTGTAGCTAAACTGACTTAAAAGTGAACATTTTATTTCTTTTTATCCATATTTTCTTTTATGTGTCTTATTAAGATATATTGAAAATTTGGAGTTTTGTTTCTGATTTCAAATTTCTTATTTGTGGATTGAGGTAAAGACTGAATATTATAATCATTTTAAAATTTGTCTTTAATTTTTTCCCCCTATTATAGGATCTCTAGGAAACACTAGAGTTATCAGTGAAGAATATACTAAATGGCTCAAGGGCTACTGTGAAGCATTTTTCTATGGCATGAGTGTAAAACTCCTAGAACCGATTTCTGTTTCTGCCACACGGTGTTCTTTTAGAGTGAATGATCACACACGCAATTTACAAATTCATGCAGGTGAATTAAGCAACTTTGCAATTTGAATTAAGTAAAGGAAATATATAATGTAAATGTACATACATATGTTTCTTTTTAAATAGGGCATATCCTGAAGTTCTTAAAAAAGAAGAAACCTGAAGATGCTTTCTGTGTTGTGGGAGTAACAATGATTGATCTTTACCCAAGAGATTCCTGGAATTTTGTCTTTGGACAGGCTTCTTTGACAGATGGTATTCCTTTTTCACATTGTTGGTAAAAAAAACTGTGTCTGCTAGAGAATATTTGAAGTTGTTTTTTTTTAAAAAAAAGGACAAAATCCAACTAATAATATTTTTTTTTAGTTTGTGGTTTTGGGGATTAAATCCGGAGGTGCTATGCCACTAAGCTACATCCATAGTCCTTTTTATTTTTTATTTGAGGCTGGATCTCACTAAGTTGCCAAGGCTAACCTTGAACTTGGGACACCTGCCTCAGCCTCCCAGATTCATGAGAAGTATAGGTGCGTGCCACTATGCTTGACTTTTTTTTTAAACTTTTTTTTCTTTGTGGTACTGGGGATCACATGCTAGGCAAGTGGTCTATCACTGAGCTACATCCCCAATTCAATAATAGTTTTAATATATTAAAACTACATAGTAATTTCAGTGAGGCATCATTCATGCCATCATGGGGACTATGCTGTCCTTAGATGCTGAAGTTCTGGGTTCTTTGGTAAGCCATTCCCACCCTTGAGGTAATAACACCTATTTCACACAGTTATTTGGATATAATTTACATAACAGTGCCTATCCATAAAAAGTGCATAAAATAGTCTGCAAGGTGACGCTGGTCTGTAATCCCAGCTACTTAGGAGGCTGAAACGGGAGGATCCAGGATCATAAATTCAAGTGGGGACACTTTCTCTGGCAAACGTTTCTTTCTATTTAGAGGTGGAAGCTTCTTCTCACCTACTCCTTCATTCTCAAGTCTTCATTCCATGAAGTTCCTTATGCCGCCACCCCTATGACCCTACCCACATGCTTTCTTGTAGACTGGGGTCACTGTCTACAAGACTGTTTTGGTAATTTTTGTGATGTGAGCTAGCTTTTCATCAAAGTTCCTCCTTTTATCATTAACCTGATAGAGATGGAAACATTAAAAATAACTTAAAAACAACTTGTTTGTTTACCTAGATATTGCTGGCTAATTTATCTTATGTATTTGGGAAGGTCAGGAAACATTCTGCCAAGCTTTCTTTTTTAATCCTTTTTTGGGGAGAGGGTAATATTTCATGATATACATAATGTAAGAGATGGAGGATCACAAGTTCAAGGCCAGCCTTGGCAACTTGGCAAGACCCTGTCTCAAAAAATAAAAAGGACTGGGGAGTAGCTCAGTGTTAACCCTGCTCTGGGTTCAGTCTCCACAAAATATGTATGTGTTAGCAGGACTGATCTGCTGTGCAGTAAGACAGTATTGCACCACAAAGAACCTTGTTTTCCCTGAGTGTCCAGATTGGTATTTTTTAATTTATAAACATTACTAAAGAAAATAATCTATTTGTGGAAACAGAAATGTTCTTACTAAGACATGTTATATGAAGTACACTCATACTTTGGCCCAGTGGAGGTCACTTGTGATACATGATTAGATGTAGTTTTTTTCTGAACTTCCAGAATGCCAGCCTTCCCTAATTTTTAAATAGGGAAGGGCATTTACATTAGTTCTCTACTAATTTACTAATGTAAATGCCCATTTCTGGCATTTTGAGCATGAGGTGAAGAACATTCTTTTTGAATCAAGTTTGGACAAATTTACTATGAGTTTATTTCCTTACCAAAAAAATTTCAGGGTAGGCATTACTGGGTCGAGTGTTGCACAGCATTCAGGAGCTCAGGGTTGTAGCCCCAATACAGCAAAAAGAAAAAGGTAATAATGTAAACAAGTAAGGTTATAAATCAGTCTCCTGTACAGTGAGTTATATATTAAGCTGTGTTCTTCGAGCACACAAAGATGGTAGATTCTAAATGTTACACAGGAAGTCAGTGACAAGGGTATTTATTCTGATCACCCAATACCAGCTGCATAGTAAGAGTTGTGCAGTATAATTGGCTGTATTCTTGTCCTCACTAAAAGGAGTTGCAGGAGGGGAAGAGGCTATTCTGTCTGAAGTCATGGTCCAGAACATATTTTCAGGTCACCTGGGCAGTGTGCAGGGTATGAGGGAAGGCCCACAGCCCTTATTTATATGCATGAAACTGGAAACTGTTGTGTTCCTAAAGTAAAACCACTACTGTCTTTTGTTTACGCGATTATTTCTCATGACTCCTTTGGAAGTACTTGATTTCGACTATTCTTTGAGAAGAAGACTTCTTTTGTGAAACTTGGAAACTTCCAAATTCGCTAGATTTGACC
Source organism: Spermophilus citellus (assembly GCF_964194105.1). Taxonomy (NCBI): domain Eukaryota; kingdom Metazoa; phylum Chordata; class Mammalia; order Rodentia; family Sciuridae; genus Spermophilus; species Spermophilus citellus. The sequence goes on from NC_138199.1 coordinate 66,784,079, forward strand.
TTAAGTGTACTGAGTTTTATAGGCAGGGCAAACTGGATAACAGGTGAAGATTTTGAAGGGGAAACATCCTCCTTTGTGTTGGCAAACCTTAAGAGTATGGGACTGTGAACACAATAACTCAGAGGTGTCCTCACTGAGCGGATATTCTAGAAAGCTCTGCTTTGGTCTTTCCTTCAGGAATCTTGCCCTCATTCTGTGGTTGCTTTTTTTCTTTCTGCAGGAGTGGGGATATTCAGCTTTGCTAGATATGGCAGCAATTTCTATAGCTCACATTATAAAGGCACAGTGAAGAAGCTCCATAAAAAATCTTCCAATGACTATGCCATTTTTGATAACTACTTTATTCCTGAAATCACTAGTGTTTTGCTGCTGCGATCCTGTAAGGTGAGCTTAAAAAATCCTGTAGCTGGGCTGGGGATGTGGCTCAAGCCGTAGCGTGCTCGCCTGGCATGTGTGCAGCCCGGGTTTGATCCTCTGCACCACATACAAACAAAGATGTTGTGTTCACCAAGAACTAAAAAATAAATATAAAAAAAAAATCCTGTAGCTTTTTTTTTTTATAATAAGATCTTCATTTTCTAATCATATATCATCAGCCCTTAAAGTGACATTATAAGTGAGTTTGTATCTTTGTACACTTTTGGTGGATATTGCAATAAAAACAGTCTAACTGGATACAATTGAAAATTTATAATATCAGTGACATTTTTTGGTCCTGCTAGTACATGCAGCCTTTGGCTATATTCTTGTCCTATTTATTGAATTCCTGAATCCCATTATGAGTAGGTACCCTACTCCTTCAGGCTGATCATCAGGTAGAACTGCCTCTCTGAGGACTTTGGGGAACCACTGTTCTCTACCCTTTTAAGGAGAAAAGGCGTTTGTTTTCAGGGCTCTAGGCAACCCTCGACTGTAGTTCTGAGATAGATCCTGATGTCTATCTCCCCATCCCTGGTCTTTGGAAAGCTGGTCTCCTCATTTCTCTCCCTCCATAGCCAGACGTATGGTCGTCTTCTTCAGTTAAAGAGTTCTGCTTTCCCCAGGATTGTACTTTGAAGTACACCTTTTAGAACTATGTTTTCTTCATGCCCCCAACCAGGGATTAAACCCAGGGGTACTTAGCCACTGAGCCACATCCCCAGCCCTTTTTATTTTTTATTTTGAGACCAGGTCTCAATAAGTTGCTTAGGGCCTTGCTAAGTTGCTGGGGCTGGCTTTGAACTTGTGATCTTCCTACCTCTGACTCCTGAGTTGCTGGGATTACAGGCATGTACCACTGCGCCTAGCTAGAACTGTCTTCAAAATCTGCCAAGAGCCCCCTGCATAAAAGCATCACTGGATGTACTCACTAGCATGTAGATCCATCCCCATTCCTCCTAGACCTACTGAATCAGCATCTCAGATTCTGAACTGTAACAAATATCCACCTGGTCTAGGCAAGGATTCTCAACCAGGAATGATTTTGCCACCAGAGGACATTTTAACAATATCTAGAGACTTTTATTTTTAAGGTCCTGGGGATTGAATGTGGGGTGCTTTACCACTGTATTATATCCACCTTTAAATTTTTTTTTTTTTAATTTAATTTGAGGCACGGTTTAACTAAGTTGTTGAGGCTGGTTTCAAACTTGTGACTCGCCTGCTTCAGCTTCTCTAGTGACTGGGATTATAGATATGTACCCCTGTACCTATCTGGAGACATTTTTGATTGTCACAACTGGAGAGGGGTTCTGTCATCTGGTGGGTGGAGGCCAGGGATACTGCAAAACATCCTACAAGGCCCAGGGCAACTCCCCACGATGTGGAATTAACATGTTAATAGTATGGAGGTTGAGAAACTCTGGTCCAAGGGACCTAATTAAGGATAATAAGGAAGGCATTCAGATACTTAAGAGAAATGAAGGACTACTAAGGCTTGGAAGTTTTGTTGATAATGGTAAGGGAGTTGATTCCTTTAAATCTGTTTCTTGGAGAAGTAAGTAAAAGAAGTTATGAGCTCATGGTGGCTCTGTAAAACCACAACATGAATGTTTTGCAGACTTTATCCCATGAGATTGGACACATATTTGGACTGCGACACTGCCAGTGGCTCACATGCCTGATGCAGGGCTCCAACCACTTGGAGGAAGCTGACCGTCGTCCTCTAAACCTGTGTCCTATCTGTCTACGCAAGTTGCAGTGTGCCATTGGCTTCAATATTGCAGAAAGATACAAAGTAAGTGTGGCGTGGTGGTGGAGGAGGGAAGTGGTTATCTGAGTAACAAACTGACATTTTCAATTAGCTCCTTCTCTAGAGCTGTAATTTATCAGAAGGAAATTAGTGTAAAGATAAGCAGGAAGCTGTGGTTTAAAAAAAAAAAAAACATGCAAAGAAATACCTTCCTTGAAAACTTCAGGTTGCCTATGCCTATCTCATACTTGCAGTTCTATGAGAAATGGTAAAGAAGTTTCTCTTCTCATCTAATTAGGGCGAGAGAGCTTGACTGACTTTGCAGAACAAAATACATGTCAGTCTGTGTAGCAAAGTTCATTAAAAAAACTAGTATATATAAACATATGAGCGTGATTTATCTTTCCAAATACGTGACAGAGGTTGTGATGCTCATTAGGAGAAAAGGATGATTTTCTTTAAGAAGAAAGAGGGAAGGTACCAAATCTCAGTGTGCATGAGCGTGTATGCCCACACGTATATCAGTGTGCATTCTGTGGTTACTCATGGGTAACTGCTCATTCAGGGGACTGCACTTAAGTGTCTGCATCCATGCCTTCACACATGTGTCTACCATGCTTCTGCATATACTTACGTGTGTACACATAAGCATTAAATTAAAGGCATAGCATAGTATACCTTATGGGATAATTAGCAAGTTGAGAAAAGAAAATTATTATCCTGCCACCCTAAAATAAGTAGTGTAAGAATTAGTATATTTCCTTTTCACCTTTTTTCTTATGCATACTTTTGAACACAGTTTACAATTATATTTTGTATATTTTAATATGTTCTGTTTTATTCGGTGTATTTTTTTAATACTTATTTTTTAGTTGTAGCTGGACACAATACCTTTATTTTATATATTTTTATATGGTGCTGAGGATTGAACCCAGGGCCTCGCAAGTGCTAGGCCAGCATTCTACCACTGAGTCACAACCCCAGCCCCTTGATGTGTTGTTTTGTATTCATAACCATCTTTATTAAGTGCAACATCCTCATCCCAGGTCGAGATAACCTGATCTAGACTCAGTTTTCTTTTCTTGCCTAAAACAACGTTGCTAACCTGTGAGTCTTCTGTTCTGTTTCCTAAGGCACTGGTGAGGTGGATTGATGATGTTAACACACCCAGAGCAACTCAGAAACCTAGTTGTGAAGATAATGTGCATTTACCGAAACCTGTAGAGGCCTTTCAGGATTGGAAAGAGTGGATAATGAAATGCCTTGCTGTTCTCCAAAAATGAGTACCTTCAGATAGGAGTAAATAAAGTAAATATTTGCACATTATGCTCTCATTTGGGTTGAAAGCTTCATTGGAATGAACTGTGTACTGACTCTGTGCTGGGTCAGAGTACTGGAATAGAACCTTCTTGAAGCACCTGAACTGAACTGAGGTTCATCTGGAATAAGAAAAACTCCACGACCTCCTTCTCTTCTTGTTTACTAGCCCTGACTGTGGCAGTGAACACATTGTTTGCATTCTTCAAATATGTTTGTGTCTCAAAGAGAGTTAGGATTAGCAGTAACTAATAAGTAAATAAATACTTTAAAAATAGCTATATATGTCCCAAGGAAAGAACCAATACAATTTTCCAGGGATGCTTTTGTTTTTAGAATAGATGCTGTCCCGTGAGAGGAGGCCCAGCCAGACGGCCTTTGTGTGCGTTCATGGCCTCCGACTTTGCTGTCTGCATCCTTTTTCTGTGAGCCTTTCTCATCTCAGGCATGCCTTACATCTTCCTTCTTCTTGCTGTTTATCAGCTTATATCAGTTTTTAATAAAGTGTGACGTCCTCTCCAAAGTATTTGCACATGACAGTAGCAGTGATACCCATTAGAGAACCATGCAGTTCTCAGCTATAACTCATTAGTCATTTGTGAGGGGTGTGGCAAATAATGTGTAATGGCATTGGTTTGTGTGGGTTGCACTTATTCCATAGGCTTAGAACAGATTTTGAGTTTTTTGGGTTTTTTTCCTGATACTGGAGGTTGAACCTAGAGATGCTCTACCACTGAACTACATCCCCAGTCCTTTTACTATTTTATTTTGAGACACTTACTTACTAAATTGAGAGACTGGCTGTGAACTTGTGATCCCTCTGCCTTACTTTCCCAAGTCACTGGGGATTATAGGCATCGGCCACCAGGCCTGGCAGGTTTCAGGTTAATTTCTGTAATGTCTTTCACTTTTTGCATTGTAAAGTGTTAGAGATGGAGAGTGAGTACAATGGGGTTTCCTGTCAGGATGCTGAGAGTGGCCATGATGGCCTGTCAGGCTGTGACATCAACCAGTTCATGGTGGTGAACAAGTTGAAAGCCTCAGACTTGACAAACCACCTCTGCTTGGTCAATGTATCCCAGAAATCTAGAAACTACAGTGAGACATTTTATTGGATGCCAGTGAGCTGACAGCCATTTCCCACTTTCCTATCTTACCTTCAGGGTAAGACTTAAAAAAGGGTATTTTTAATTTTTTTTTAAACTCTGCAACCTAAATTCTTTCATTGTGATTTAGAAGCATGTAAATTTTATGGATTCTGTTATGAATTTTCTTTCCTCCTCAAATAATTTTTAAACCATGGATTGAAGTCAGGAGCCCTTGACCACTGAGCCACATCCCTGCCCTATTTTGTATTTTGTTTAAAGACAGGGTGTCACTGTTGCTCAGTGCTTCCCTGATGCTGAGGCTGGCTTTGAACTCTCCCGCCACTGGGATTACAGGTGTGTGCCACTGTGCCTGGCAAATAATATGCTTTTAATTACCACCCATTCATTTATATTTTCTTACAAGGTAAGCACAATTTTAGTCTGGTAGGCTAGCATTAATCACAACCCTAGAAGTTCTGATTTCCTTGGTCAATAAATTAGGGATTATAGTTAACTGGACAAGGTATAAAGTCCATTTGTGCCTGGTCTGCACATGAGACTGGACAAGGTCGACTGAAACAAATCATTCCCTCTTGTTAAGAATTGAACTAAACAAGCAATCTTAATTGCTGTATATAACTAATTGTGTACACTTCTGGACAGTTTCTTAAAAGTGAAGTTTAAAAATATGACTTGTCTACTGCAACTACATTTTAATGTTCTATATTTAAATCATAGTTTCAAAAAATAATCTTCACTAAATGACCAGAAATCCAGGCAGGGTTTTGCTCTGCAAATGCTGAATGGACATAGTATTGAACTACTAAAGATTTTCCACTGCCTAAAATACTACTTTAGAAATGTGAACTTGAAATGCTGTTCAGTTATAGGTCCTGTTCTGGACTTCTATGGAGTTAGCAGTGTATCTTCAATCGAGGGAGAGAATGAAATGGTGACATTTCAGTCCACACAAACTTCTACAGGGAGTGTTAAACAGAGGGACTGGGCAAGGCTCATCCATCTGTTCTTGTCTGTCTGCTTTTTTTTTTTAAGCATAAATTTCTCTGATAAGGTTCTTTTATTTATTTAGGTGTTGTGGATTGAACTCAGGGGGGCTTTATCACTAACCTACATTCCTCAGTCCTTTTCAAAAAATTTTAAGACAGGGTCTCGCCAAATTGTTGCAGCTGGCTTTGAACTTGCGATCCTTCTGCCCCCATCTCCCTGAGCCATTGGGATTACCAATTTGAGTCACTGACCCCCGCCCCATAATACTTTAAATTTCCAAGCCCTATGAGTTATAGAGGGCCTGGTTGTTTCTTCTTCAGACCCAAAGTGCTAAAATCCAAACAGGCAGCTCTGGGACTGCTATAGCTGGCCCTGTGCTCTCTCGGGCCCTCCCCAGCAGAGCAGGAAGCGCTTCGCTGTCCCGGCTGCGCTCTGGCGTGCAGGCGCGGGACCTGCAGCTGCCAGCAGCCGCGCCACCTGTTTCCGCCCGCAGGGACTTCCCCTAGCGGGATCCGAAGCGTGGAGTCCACAGCCCGGCCTACCCCGGCGGGCGTCGGGGACCCAGGGTAACCTCCTCCGCCGCAGCCTCCGGTGCAGGCCTGTCTCGGGGGAGGCCCGCGCCACACCCACGCGTGCTGCGCTCTGGGCTTGGCCTTGGAAAATCAGGATGGCGATGGCAGCTGAGCAGTGAGTGGAACCAACTCTCGGGTAGCTCATTTACAATGTGCTTCATTTAAAAGTTTCCATCTTCGTCACTTTCTAGATTCTGAGATCTAGAGCAGCACCGTCCAACAGAAATATCATACAAGCCACATGTGTAAGTTTAACTTCTCCAGTGGCCTCTTTGGCAACTGCAAAAAGAAGCAGGAGGGATTAATTTCAGTCACATAGTCAGCCAATGCATCCAAAATACAACATGTAATCATTATAAGTATTAAGAGATTTTTTATATTCGTTTTTCATATCAAGTCTTCGAAATCCGGCGTGTATTTCACACTTACAGCACTTCTCGGTTGGGATTGGGCACATTTCAAGTGCTCAGCCCGTGTGGCTTGTGAGTGCTGTATTGGACCACGTAGCTCCAGATTAGTACAGTTTCTAGGCTGTCTGTAAAGATGTACCCATGAAATTGGGCCAGTAGGAGAGGAAGGCTCCTCTAAGGGTCAGGTAGTATCCTCTGGTAGCACAGTGAGAGTGAACGGGCTTGGGCACCCAAGGGTCGCTGGGTGCAGCCTTGACTGGGTTTTCCCTCATGCTTTTATTTTCTGGCACAGATAGCTTCCTACCCTCCCCTGTGGTTGCCAAAGGCCTGGTATCTCCTTGAGATGAATTTTCATTTTTGGAAAGCAGTTGTAAAATGTTCATAATAGGGAGACTGTTGAGTCCATTTGTGGATGCAGAAGCAAGGCCATGTTAGAGGTCAAGCAAACTGTGGATAGTTAAACCAATGACGAAAATGGGATCAGAGCCCACCCGTCCTGATTGTGAGTTCTGGGTTGTTTTCGCTGTGCAACGTGACCTCATGGAAGGAGAATACCACCAGCCCAAAACCAAACCAATTTTTTTTTCAGATTGTTTACAAAAGGGCTTATAAGATTAAACTTTCTTTCAACTTCTTTTCTATTCAAGTGGGGCCATCTGTGGTTGCTCAAAGTCAGAGAAATCAGTCCATGTACTCTTTGCCTTAGAGCCTCTGCCGGTGCGTACACACACACACACACACACACACACACACACACACAAAAGAAAAAAGGTACACTGTTTAGAAAAGCAGTTGTTATCAGTAGTTGAGGCATTAAAGGATCATAAAAAAATGTCAATATGGACTGGGGATGTAAATCAGGGGTAGAGTACTTAGCTAGCATGCATGAGGCCCTGGGCTCTGTCCCCAGTAAGAATTTTTTAAAAAGTGTATTTCCAGATAGCATAGAGAATTTTGAATGTTTCCAACAAAAAAATGATAAATGGGATGATATGCCAGTTACCCTGATCTTATCAGTAAACATTGGATACATGTAATGTCACATTGTACCCCATAAATATGTGTAATCACACATATGTGTAATTATATATGTCAAAAATAAAAATATATATATATATTCAAAATCTTCTGGAAAACAGGTGGTTAAAACAGAATCCACATGGACAATATGTTAAATCTCGTAGCCCTCCATTTGCATATCTAACCTACTGTTAATTTCTGCTCATGGATGCGTTTTTTCCCTCAAGCCGATATAGCCACGTAGGACACTCCTGCTGGGTACCTTGAGACCTCTCCTCAGCTGCTGGACCAGTGGGCTCTGAGCATAGTGCTTCAGTGTCCTAATGTCCTCTACCTTTTTTGTAGCACACTGGGTCTCTTGAGCTTTATTTGTAAATAGATACCAGTTTTTTTTTTCTCATGAGGGGAAAAAAAGTCAATGAAAAATAATGAGCTTATTCGTTCATTTACATATTTTTCATTCAATAATATTTATGGAACATCACCTGCTGCGTGTTAGGCCCTATTCAAAACCTTGAGGATATATAACAATGAATAAAAATCTGCTGTCCTGCCAGCAGGTGGTGCATGCCTGTAGTCCCTGCATCTTGGGAGGCTGAGGCAGAAGGATTGCAGAATTGAAGCCAGTTTCAGCAATTTAGCAAGGCCCTAAGCAACTTAGCAAGACCCTTTCTCAAAATAAAAAATAAAACAGGTCAGGAATGTGGCTCAATGGTTAAGTGTCCCTGGGTTCATTCCCCAGTACAAAAACAAAACAAAAAACAAAAATGAAAAACTGTGATCCTAATGCATTAGTGGAAGAAACAGATAATCAAGGAATAAACAACTACTTTTATGTCAAAGAATAGAAACATACTATTTTGGATAGGATAATCAGGAATGCCTTCGTAGGTAGGAGATATTTGGAGGTGACCAAATTAAAAGGTTACACCACATACACCTCTAAGTGAGGGTGTATCAGGCAAAGGGAACCTCAAGAGGTGTGGCCTGAGGCTTAGCATATTTGGAGAGGGGGGGAAGTACTGGCATTGGGAATTCATCCAGTGCCCTTCCTTAAGGACCGATGTCTGGGGCTGGGGATATGGCTCAGTCGGTAGAGTGCTTGTCTTGCATGTACAAGACCCTGGGTTCAATTCCCAGCGCCACAAAAAAAAAAAAAAAAAAAAAAAAAAAAAAAAAAAAAAAAAAAAAAAAAAGACGGATGTCTAACTTGTGATTTAAAAGGATTATCATGGCTGCTATATGGGAAATTAAGTCTGGGTTGTGGGTAGCAGGAATGGAAACTGGCAAACAAGCTAGAAGATGATGGTAACAATCCAGTTAAGATGATATTGGCTTAGATCAAGGGTGTGATGGAGTCTGCTGAAGCATTCAGGTTCTGGATATATTTAGAAAGGCAAGCTGATGGGGTTTGTCGAGGAGGCGGGGGTTGGAGGAGGAAGATCCAGAGTTGCCCTGGGGACATTTTACATTGGAGGTGCCTGGTTGATTTCCCTGTGCTGCCACGGGGGCACCTACAAGGCTGGAGCTCAGGGGCAAAGCCGGGACTAAGGCTGTGGAGGAGATGCTTAAAGCTCCGGCTGGATTCCAGGGTAGCGAGGCCCCAGGTGGCTGGCATGCTTGTTGTTCTTGTTACTGGAAAGGCTTGTGAATGATATAAGTACATAGCCACAGTTTGTGTTTTCTCTCAGTAATCTTTGGCGAAGCGTTCTGGATATCAGCCTTGCTGTCTAATTTGTCCTCTAGGAAAATAGGTGCTGAAGGAAATTTGAGTGTGAGAGTTTTTGCATGAGTAGATAGCAAAGTTGCAAGTTCTCTGTGCCCTTTGAGTCGTTATAAAAACTGGACACCAGGGGGACCCATTCTCCTTCGTCATTTGTAGAGGAGGTCCCACAGGTCAGATGCGCTTGCAGTGGTTTAGGACACATACCTGCATCCAAGACAGATCTGAAGACAGGGACAGCTTCTCTTTTCTCAATGCAATGTATACTTGTAGGAGTGGTCTTTTAGCGCATAACCTGTCTGAATTGTCTTTAAGTTGACTGTGTTCAGTAATGTTCATAACCATTTAAAAGTTTGAAGCCATGACTTTTGAACTCTAGATCCCTTTTACTTAAAAATAAGGATCATGATATCCAGGTATGGTGGTCTAAGCCTATAATCCCAGCTACTCATGAGACTGAGGCAGGAGAATCACAAGTTCAAGACCAGCCCAGGCAACTTAGCAAGACTCTATCTCAAAATAAAAAGGGCTGTGAATGAGCTTAGTTTTAGAGCACTTGCAGAGCATGCACCAGGTCCTGGGTTCATGGTGATTTTAAGTTAGAATATTTGTAGCAGAGAATGAATATCTAAATGTAATAAATACCTTCAGGTGACTTGAATCTGGGCCATTGAAAGCTGGATGTAGAATGAATTTTCTATTTTATCCCTTGGGATTAAGGTAAAAGCAAGGCAAATAAATGCACGAAAACTACACAAGACAGCATTGGAGCATAGAATCGATGACTTTGTTAAGAGATTCAGAAGCATCATTTCAGTTAAAGATGCATTTATCTTAACAGGACATATGATCATAACTCATTTTTACAACTGGAGTAATTTTACTTTTGGGGAGGGAAACCATCTACGTTAATACTGAAACATTATGAAGTTAACAGGCTTAAGACAGAATCTCTTTCATCATGAATATAAAAACTGATAGTTATTTCATGAATGAGTTTCAGCTGGCTCATCTTTCCTGTCCTTGGGATCTAAGAATGACTTTGACCACAGTAATCCTTTCCTATCAATCAAGATTGTTATTTTTCACGATTGTGCTACTGGCTTGGAGCAAAGATCAGAAATTATTGTCCACAGGGCAAAACCAGTCCACCACCTATTTTTAAAATAGCCCTCAAACTAATAATGACTTTAACATTTTTATGTGATTGAAAAAAAAATCAAAAGAATATATCATGTGGGAGAGTTCATATGAAATTCAGGTTTCAGCATAATAAAGTTTTATTGAAACACAGCCACACTCATTCATTTATATATTGTCTGCGGCTGCCTTTGACCTACAACAGCTGCGTTGAATAGTTGCGACAGAGACCTCATGATCCAGAAAGCTGTGACTGTTCACTGTCTGGACCTTTATAGAAAAAGATTGCCAGCCCCTGGCATGGAAAGTCTGTGCTATTTACTCAGGGGTTAGAAAAGCCTTGCCTGTAATCCCAGCAACTCAGGAGGCTGGGGCAGAAGGATCGCAAGTTTGAGGCCAGCCTCACCAACTTAGCAAGATCTTGTCTTAGGATTAAAAAGGACTGGCAGTGTGGCTCAGTGGCAGAGTACCCCTGGGTTCAACCCAAAACAAAAAATAAACATTGTTAGGACCATTCTGAGTTTAGATAGTTGTGTTAGCTTTCTATTGCTGTGACAAAATACCTGATATAAATATTTTAAAAAGGAGGAAAGATTTATTTTGGTTCATAGTTCCAGTTTCCTGTCTATGGTTGCCTAGACTTGTTGCTCTGAGCCTGTGCTGAAGGGGAACATCAAAGTCACTCACCTGCTGGTGACCAGGAAGGAGAGACACACAAAGGGAGGCAGAGAGGGAGGGGTCAGGGTCCCAAGGCCCTCTTGAAGGGCATGGCCCAGTGACCTAACTTCCTCCCGATAGGCCTCACGCCTTCACTCTCTCATAGGGCCACAGGCCGCCAACCAAGGCTTCAGAACTTGGCCTTGGGGAACATTTAAGATATAAACTCTTATAATAGTCTTAACTATTTGCCTTCAGTACTTTTTCTTTTTGGCAGTACTAGGGATTGAAGGCAGGGACACTCAACCACTGAGACCTTCTTGAGACTGACTGGCTAAGTTGCTCAGACTGGCCTTGAACTTGGGATCCAGTGCCTTTTGACAGGCTTATTTAATTTGGGAGTCATATCATTTCCTTCATATTTCCAGTGCTGGGAATGGAACGCAGGGCCTGGTACACAATAGGCAAGCACTGTACCACCAATCTCCATTCCAAGTTCCTCATTTTTTATTAAAAATTAAGTTCAGGTACCAGGCTTGGTGGTGCACTCCTGTAATCCCAGGATCTTGGGAGGCTGAAGCAGGAGGATCAAAAGTTTGAGGCCAGCCTCAGCAACTTAGCAAGGCCCTAAGCAACTTTTTTTTTTTTTTTTTTTTTTTTTTTTTTTTTTTTTTAAAGAGAGAGTGAGAGAGGAGAGAGAGAGAGAGAGAATTTTTAATATTTATTTTTTAGTTCTCGGCGGACACAACATCTTTGTTGGTATGTGGTGCTGAGGATCGAACCCGGGCCGCACGCATGCCAGGCGAGCGCGCTACCGCTTGAGCCACATCCCCAGCCCGGCCCTAAGCAACTTAGCAAAACTCTGTTTCAAAATCAAAAGGGATGGGGATGTAGCCCAGCAGTTAGACATTGTTGAGTTCACTCCCCAGTACAAAAAAAAAAAAAGTGTTCAACCATTCCTTTTATTCACATTTCAGTTCATAGCTCAAAATAGGACTCTTCACTTGATTATATTATAACATTTTATTTCCCTCTCCTGTTATGCATTACTGAATACTTGCCTTAAAATTATTTGCAATTTTTATTTTTTTTAAGATGGGGGGGGAGAGAGAGAGAGAGAGAATTTTTTAATATTTATTTTTCAGTTTTCGGTGGACACAACATCTTTATTTTTATGTGGTGCTGAGGATCGAACCCAGTGTCCCGCGCATGCCAGGTGAGCGCGTTACTGCTGGAGCCACATCCCCAGCCCCATAAAATAAGGGTTTTTTTTTTCTTTTTTTGATGGTGCTGGGGATTGAACCCAGGGCCTTGTGCATGTAAGGCAAGCACTCTACCAACTGAGCCATATCCTCAGCCCTGCAGTTATTTTTAATTTAATTACTTTAAAAATTATTTATGGGAAAGATCCAATAAAAAATAAAATTGTCCTGATTTTTAAATTTTATTTCTGTATTACTAGAGATTGAGCCTAGTCCTCTATCACTGAGCTATATCATCAGCCCTTTTAAATTTTTAGACAGGGTCTTGCTAAGTTGCTGAGGCAGGCCTCAAACTTATGATCCTCCTGCCTTAGCCTTACAAGTAGCTGGGATTACAGATGTGTGCCACTGTGCCTGGCTTGACCTGTGTTTAATAACAGAAAAAGAAAAGCTCAATAGATACTCCTAGGAACCTTTATGTGTCTCCTGTAGGGCTAAAAGACTTTACAGAAAAATTTAAAAAATTATTCATTTGAAATGAATATCCTTGAGCTTTTATAACTTTTCATTGTGTTAATGAATATTATATTGAAAAACTTTACCACAGAAGAAAATCAGTCTCTTTAAATAAAAAGCCATAAATTTATTGCAAATCTAGAAGTACCAGAATGTCACGAATACAGAACAAATCAGCAATCTTTTTATTTTCTTCCAAACATTTAAAATCTTGATAATTGACATACTGAAATTGGCATACATATTTTTTTTCTCATGCAGTTAACAGAATGGACACAGAGCAGATCCTCAAAAATCAGTTATAAATATTAAATTGTGTTGAACATTCATAGTACAAAATATGTTGTAAAGTGCTGAAGTCGTGTAGGTCTACAAACCTGCCCCAGGCTCAGAGTCTTCCTGAGCCGCGGCAGACATGTGCTACATCCACCTTGTTTTAGGTGTGTCTGTTTTGGACAGACGCTTTGTCATTTCCTCCCTTGCCCTCCCCAAAGTTTTACCGATTGTCCTATTTCTATGGCTGATAAAATGCTGTACAAAATGTAGTCGGTGGTGATGAACTATGTCACTTTCATCTCAGTGCACAGAAATATTCAAGCTTGTGTGTACCTGGAACCAAACTAGGCTTGTAATATTTTTTTCCCCCTGAGTTGTCATAAATTAATAGTAAGATGAATAAAGATGGAGCAGCAAGCATTGATCACCACCTGGAGGGTGAGGTTCAGTAAAACAGGTGAGGAAACAGGCCACCTCTTATCCTCTTGATGAAAACTGCTAAAATGAGAAAGACTATACATGTAGTGTGACTCCAAAACAATAATGGCCACAATCGAGTTCTAGGTCAGACGAGAGTTCTACCTTGTAACTTGTGATGGTAACATAAATGTCTCTGCTACTCCCCAATGAAATACAGAAATGCTTCAACAGTAAAGATTTGACAAAATCAGAAATGCTTCAACGATTCAGTGAACTATAATTTTGATCAAAGAAGATCCTCAAGTATTCTTAGGTGATCAAAGAAATCATCTTTTAAAAGCTAAGGCGATTTGCTCTCCATTATTTCCCCCCTTTACATAGCACACGCTACCTTTAATCAAATTGAAGGATCATTGCAATTTGGCCTTGTATGAGAGTAACTTTATAAGACAAGAAGTACTTATTGAGGCATTTAAAGGATTGCGGGAAGGAGGTAAAAAGCCATTGATGTCTCGGATTCTGTTTTATTTCTTTTGATTAATCATCCTAGAATAACTTAATAATAAATAGTGGTTTAAATTAAAGACATTATAATCACATATTTCTGAATAATTAAAAGCAACAGGAAATACATTTTTGAATGCAATTCCGTATCTTCTGTATTGAAATACTTTTGGTGATGACTGGCCATAAAAAGAAGTGGTCGTCTTCACATTTATGACATTCAAGTTATATATTTTAAATTTTCCGCTTATTAATCAGATGTTTGGTCTTGATTTCATTTCCAGGCAGTATTTGGAAAGCCAGAGGCCATAATTTGTTAATGGACACCTCAGTATTTTTCAGCTTCTTTTTAAAAACAATTTACTTGTCTTTCTGAAAAATCAGAAATCTTTTAAATGATTCAAGATTTTTTTTTCTGGGTGGGGGCAGGGATAGGCAATTTCATTTCAATGACCTGGGCTAGAAGTCATTTTAGAAGATAGTGGTTTATCACATGTCAATGCTCTTCCAACCACTCGGCCAATTCATTGTCACTCTTTTAATACTGGATCAGAACCAGAGTTCTTCTATGAGTTTGTATTGCTACTGAATACAGCCAGATTTATACACAGAAGAGAGTTTGGTTATTTTTGTTTTGGCTTAAAAAAATAAGCAAAAAGGAAAACTTAGGGCAAAAAGAAAAAAATGTTGGTAGTGCTGTTTGCATACACATTCCCTTTAAAATGCAGGTCTGAAGGGGGGTGTCGGCTCCCCTACCTCCCTGTGGTCCTTGCAGCACCCCCTTCCCAGCCAACATGGCCGCTGCTGTTACAGGAAAACCTGTTACACTGGCTCTACTTTCACTTGAGTTCTTTGCTCGTTTTTCCCAAGATCCATTTCCAGAAAGTCCTCGGGTATGTCTTGTAACGCCTTCCCCCGTTGGGGCTCAGCCTGCGCTTCTTCTGAGTGCCCACGCTGGCACAGTCCCCTTTTGCATGGTCTCACCAGGGCGAGGCACACTGCAGCCACGGACATGCCTGCTGCACAGGAGTAGAAGGCCCTGCTGTAGATCTTGCTCTGGTCCACCATCAGACCTGCAAGAGAGAGCGGCACTGTGACGCCGTGCACCTCCACCCAGACGCCCAGACACGCTAGAAACTTCTCAGTGCCTCCCTTCCTCTCCCCCACCCCAATCATTGATTGGTGCATTGTAGCTGCCCGTAATGATGGGATCTGTTGTTAGATTATCTGCTCGTGCACACACTATTCTTTTGTTTTTTTTCTAATGCTGGATTGGAGGGGAAAAAATAAATGGAACCCACGGCACACTTAGCACCTGAAAATACAAATTGCTAAGCTGTTCGTCATGGGCTCCGTCTGTCCCAGTAGAGAGTCTACATCGTGGGGACAGGTACGTGCGTGTCTCTTTTGAGAAAGTGATAATGTCGGAGAGAGCTGCACTGTTTTTACTGGCGTTCCCTTTCGTACCTTTCAACAGGGCAAGATTTCTAATCACGACAATTTTAAGGACACACCACATCAGATCTAAGATATGAACTGGATGTGTAACCTCCTGCAGGGGTACTCCACCCTGATCGCTCAGGTGTGTGCAGAATGTTGCAATGTGCTCAGTTCCCAGACCCTGGCAGCTCCAACCTTCAACAAAAGTGTCCCAGTGGAAGTAGATTTTAAAGTTACTATTTGAACAGGAAGCTCACGACCAACCAGGGGGAGGTAGACCAGGGTGTGTGCCCTAGGTGTAAGTTACCTGCCAGGGGTGGACCTGCCAGCCCTGCGATGCTCTGGATGAAGACATAGACGCCGGCGGCAGAAGAGATCTTCTCAATCCCCACCACGTCATCTTCGGCGAGCATCGGAATGTGGGTCCCCCCTATAGTTCCAACCATGAACCCAAAAAATATGCTACAGGACATGAGGCCCCAGAATTCAGTAGCAAAGGTGAAGGCGAACAGGGACATGGTCAGCAGGATGACGCAGATGAGCTCGATGTAGATCTTGCGGATGGGCTCTCGGTTGAGGGCAAACCCGGCTCCGATCCGACCAAAAACTTCAGCAATCGCCATTGTTGATAATAAAAACGCTGCACGATCTGGGTCAATGCCCAGGCTGATGCCCAAAGGAATGATGTACAGGGAAGGGGCGAAGAATCCCAGGGTGGCAAAGAGACCGAATAACGCGTAACAGATAAAACTCTTCTCTTTCAAAATCGAGAAGTCTAACAGCGGGGCTTTCTGGTCCCCTGGCTTGGAGCCAGCCTTCACCAGGGTCTGCTGCAGGTCAGTCCTGGGTTCCAGTTCTGGGTTCGTGTGACTAGGCACATTTTTGGGTGAGGTAGTTAGTTCTACTCCTGAGTCAATGGAGTCTATTGAGGTTCTGGTTTTCTCGTTTTCAAGCATATATTGCACTTCTTTCCGGCTTTCGTGGGTGACTGTTTTCGGTGACACTGGCCTTCTGATGATGATGGGTCTCAGCAGTGCCCCGCAGACGATGATGTTCAGCTGCAGGAGGCCCACGAACAGGAGGCTGTGTCTCCAGCCGATGTGCTCCTTGAGAGCTGTGATGGCTTCAGAGGCAGCAGCGAAGAAAGGAGAGAAAACCCAAGGTCAGTGAGGGGCTCCAGACCCAGGAGATCACGGATACGGACTAGGTTTTGGTTTGTTTAATGAATCAATAAGGAGAATGTGCATCATAATTCTTACGTATAAAAATGTTCAGCCCAGGCTCCAGATGATCTTTGGAAGGTGCCGTGTTCTAGGGAGATGCGAGAAGTGAAATAAGGACCCTCCTCCCCCGCAAACAGAGCTAATACCTGGCACCCTATCCTATCTGGTCATTATGTAAGGAAATTAGAAATCAATGATACAATAAAAAATAGAAGCTCTGCTAACACCCAGAGACTAAATAATACTCTATTGAATGACGAACAGAGAGTAGAAATCAGGAATGAAATAAAAAAAAATACTTGGGGGTAAATGAGAATAGCGATATAACATCAAAATCTCTAGGACAGTCTAAGAGGCAGTGCTAAGAGGAAAACTCGCTGCATTCATTAAAACGATAGAAAGTCAACAAACAAATAACCTAACATTACATCTCAAAGCCCTAAAAAAAGAACAAATCAACACCAAAAGCAGAAGATGGGAAGTAATTAAAATCAGAGCTGAAATCAATGAAATTTAAACAAAGGAAACAATAAGACAAACCCCAACAAAACAAAAAGTTTGTTCTTTGGAAAAAAAAATCGATAAAATGGATAGTTCTTTAGCCAAGCTAACAAAGAAAAAGAAAACTTAAATTACTAAAATTTGTGATGAAAAGGAAACATCACAGGGGATACTACTGAAATACAAATAATCAGAACCTATTTTGAAAATTTATAAAAAATCTTGACGATACTGACAAATTTCTAGAGACACATGACCCAAATTGAATCAGGAGGACATAGAAAATTTCAACAGATGAATTTCAATTAATGAAACTGAAGACACCATCAAAAGCCTACCAAGAAAGAAAAGCCCAGGACCAGACGGATTCTCAGCCGAGTTCTACCAGACCTTCAAAGAAGAATTAACGCAAACCCTAACCCTCAAATTATTCCATGAATGAGAAAAAGAAGGAAACCTTCCAAACTCATTCTGTGAAAGTAGTATCACCCTGAATCAATAAGAAACCAAAGACATCAAGGAAAGAAAAATTCAGACCAATATCCCTGATGAACATAGATGCAAAATTCTTAATAAAATACAAATCGCATATAAAAAACATTAAAAAGATAGTGCACCATGGTCAAGTGGGGTTCATCCCAGGGATGCAAGGTTGGTTCACATACAGAAATCAATAAATGCAATTCATCACATCAATAGACTTAAGGAATCACATGATTATTTCAACAGATGCAGAAAAAGCATTTGACAAAATACAACATCCATTCATGTTCAAAACACTAGAAAAACTAGGGATAGTAGGAGCACACCTCACCATTGTAAATGCTATATATGCTAAACCCAAGGCCAACATCATTCTATGGAGAGAAATTGAAAGCATTCCCTCTAAAAATTGGAACAAGACAGGGATTGCCTCTTGCACCACTTCTATTCAACATAGTCCTGGAAACTCTAGCCTGAGCAATTAGAAGAAAGAAATTAGCAGGGTACAAATAGGAAAAGAATTCAAACTACCCCTATTTGCTGACGACATGATTCTATATTTAGAAGACCCAAAAACTCCACCAGAAAACTTCTAGAAATCATAAATGAATTCAGCAAAGTAGCAGGATACAAAATTAACATCCATAAATCAATTGCATTCCTATATAACACTGATGAATTAACTGAAAGAGAAGTTAGGAAAACTATCTCATTCACGAAGGCCTCAAAGAAAGTAAAATATTTGGGACTAAATCTAACAAAAGAGGTGAAAGACCTCTACAATGAAAACTACAGAACACTGAAGAAGGAAACTGAAGAAGACCTTAGAAGATGGAAAGATCTCCCTTGTTCTTGGATAGGCAGAATTAATATTGTCAAAATGGCCACATTACCAAAAGTATTATACAGATTTTAATGCAATTCCTATTAAAATTCCAAAATGACGTTCTTCATAGAAATAGAAAAAGCAGTCATGAAATTCATTTGGAAAAATAAGACGCCCTGAATAGCTAAAGCAATCCTCAGTAAGAAAAGTGAAATAGGAGGCATCATGAGACCAGACCTTAAATTATACTACAGAGCTAGAGTAACTTATGTATAAACATCCATTCAGCATGGTATTGGCACCAAAACAGACATGAAGACCAATGGAACAGAACAGAAGACACAGAGAGAAACCCACATAAATACAGTTATCCTATACTAGGCAAAGGTGCCTTAAACACATATTGGAGAAGACAACCTCTTCAACAAATGGTGCTGGGAAAATTGGAAATCCATATGTAATAAAATTAAATTAGGCCCACATCTTTCAGCACAAAACTCAACACAACGTAGATCAAGGACCTAGGCATTGAACCACAGACCCTCGGCCTATTAGAAGAAAAAGTAGGACCAAATCTCTTGTCGTGTCGGCTCAGGAACCAAATTCTTCCTAAAGTGTAAGAAGTAAAATCAAGAATCAATAAATAGAATTGTATCAAACGAAAAGCTTCTTCACAGCAAAAGAAACAATCAAGAATAGGAAGAGAGAGCCTACAGAATGGGAGAAGAATGTTTGCCACCTGTACCTCAGACATAACATTAATCTCCAGGTTATATAAAGAACTCAAGGGGCTGGGGTTGTGGCTCAGTGGTAGAGCACTTGCCTAGCATGTGCAGGGCCCTGGGTTTGATCTCAGCACCACATAAACATAAATAAAATAAAGGTATTTTGTCCGACCACAACTAAAGAATAATTAAAAAAAAAACAACTCAAAAAATTTCAACCAAACAGATAACTCAATCAACAAATGGGCAAAGGAAATGAACAGACACTTGAAGAAATATGATGAATGGTCAACAAATATATGACAATGTCACTAGCAGTAGAGAAATGCAAATTGAAACTACACTGAGATTTCATCTCACTTCAGTCAGAATGGCAATTATCAAGAATACAAGTAACAATGTTGACAGGGATGTGACGAAAAGGTTCACTCATACACTGCCGGTGGGACTGCAAATTGGGGTAACACTCTGGAAAGCAGTATGGAGAGTCCCCAGAAAACTTGGAATGGAGCTACTATTTGACCCAGTGATCCCACTCTATGGCATATACCCAGAGGACTTAAAATCAGTCACATCAATGTTTACAGCAGCTCAATTCACAATAGCTAAGCTATGGGAACAACCTAGGAGTTCTTCAATGGTTGAATGGATAAAGAAAATGTAGTACATATACACAATGGAATCTTACTCAGCCATAAAGAAGAATGCAATTATGGCATTTGCCAGTAAATGGATGGAACTGGATAATATCTTGCTAAATTAAATAAGTGAATCTCCCCCCCCAAAAAAACAAAGGCTGAATGTTCCCTCTGATATGTGAATGGTGACTTACACTGGGGGCAGTGGAGTGGAGGTTCACCAGGAGTGGACAGGGGAGAACGGGGAGGGGGGGGGAGAGAGGGAGGACAGAATGGGAGAAAGGGTGGGGGATGGGAACGGGAAAGACAGAATGAACTGGACATAACTTTCTATGTTTGAATGTGAACACACAACCAGTGTGGCTCCCCATCATGTACAACCACAAGAACGGGAAGTTACACTCCATGTATGGATGATATGTCAAAACACATTCTAGGAGTTGTGGCAGAGACTGTATAATCCACAAAGCCTAAACAATTTATTCTCTGGCCTCTTACAAACAGAATTCACCAATCACGGAGCTGTATCCTTGCACATCCACTCATTCAATCCTTAGGAGTAATGGATTAAATAAAAAATAAATTGGGTGTGGTGGTGCACGCCTGTAATCCGCAGGAGGCTGGCAAGCTTGAAGCCAGCCTCAGCAACTCAGTGAGGTCCTAAACAACTCAGTGAGACCCTGTCTCAAAATCAGAAAATAAAAAGGGCCGGGATGTGGCCTTTATCTCAGACCTATGTTCCTCCCATTAACAGGGAAGGCTTAGACTTGCCAAGGAGCATCGAGCTTTGAGCTCTGTCCCCATCTGGCAATAACTGGTCCAATTTCCCTTTCTCCGTGCACCATTTCTTGAGAGCCCACAAAGGGCCAGGGACGTGCCCAGTACCAGGACACAAGGCTGAGCAGGACTGTCTCCACCCTCAGACACTCACAGTCCACTGATGGTTTCTCCCCTCAACATTTTATTTGGAAAATTTCTAAACCGACAGCAAAGTGGAAAACCAATACTGCTGTGGTCCCCCTAGTTAACGCGCCTCTCGCTCTCTGGACCTGTGAGAGCATACATGCAGTCAACTCTTAGAACCATCTGGAAGCTCCAGCATTAGGACATGTCACTCCTAAAGGCTCCTGCCTGTGTCTCCTACCCGCCAAGTGCAGTCCGCCGGCAGGATCGTCATGAACTGGGAAAGGACGAATCCTGAGCTCCACAGTTACCTGCCTACTGCTTTAGTTTTGTTGTAATTCACATGTGGACATTGAATTAGGGTAACAAAGGGTAATATTTTTGCTGTGAGATTATCTATATACACATAAAACGGACTTCACTAGCATGACTTAAATCCACATTTGAAAAGTAACAGAAATAAAATATACAAATCATGAAATTATTTTGGAATGATTTTGCATATTTCAAGAAAAAGCCTTATCGTGGAATGCGAGCTTCCTACTGACATAGATTCTCTCTGACCTGATATTCAGAGTGGCTTCCCCCTTCCACAAGACAGCTGCCGTCACCTACCTGGAGCAAAAGCAAACACGGCGAAACATTCTCCCGTAGAAGCGACAGCGGTGACTACTGAGCGTCTTTTGTCAAAGTATTGTGACAGAATGGTGACGGTGGGCAGAAAGCTAAAGCAGTAGCCCAGACCTGTGAGGGAGAGAAGGAGCCGTGAGAGCCACACACTGAGGGACCCTGAAGGGTGTGTCCAGAGACAGAGGGCTCCGCAGGGTGTGATGGTGCACGCCTGTAAACGGGCACCTCGGGAGGCCGAGGCAGGAGATCACATGTCGAGGCCAGCCTCAGCAACTGTCTCAAAGTAAAAAGGGCTGGGGATGTAACTCAGTGGTACAGCGCCCCTCGGTTCAATCCCCAGTACTGGGGTGGGGTGGGGTAGGGGGGTTGGGAAGGAAGAAAAGATTGAGGGTTTCTGTGTGTAGGTTTTTAGAATAAGAAGTGTTCTGCGAGCCCTGTAATTCATCTTGGAGAAAGGTATCATAGCAAAGAAAAGTGGGTTTATTAAAAGTTGAGAGAAGCTGGGTACATTGGGCATTGGCACATTCTGTAATCCTAAGTACTTGGGAGTGTGAGGCAGGAAAGTTGCCAAATTTGAGGTCAGCCTGGGCAAGTCAGTGAGATCCTATCTCAGACAATATAGAGGGTTGTCGATGCAGCTCCATGGCATGCACAAGGCTCTGAGTGTGATCCCCAGCACTGGAAAATTAATAAGGTTATTAATAAATTAATAAAGCTGTTCATAGTTGTTTGGGGGAAGTTAGGAGCAATAAAAACTAGGATTTATATTGGGAAATAAATATGTCTTTTGGCAGGGGTAAACATGAAACCACGGAAGTATGCAGATTTAACTAGCCACCTCAGATCAGTCAGGAGCAAGGTCTGCACTCCTTCTGGAAGTCTTGGGTTGTGAAATGACGTCTTGGTTGCATACTAGAGCAAAAGAGCAGCTGATCTTCATCACTGGTAAATATTAAAAGAAGAAGAAACAAAACCTCTGGGGCACTTGAAAATAAGCTTCCCGGCCCCTGCAGTCTACAAGAGGGCGGGAAACTTCAAGACCCCTGATCCCAACTGTTATTAATATTAAAGAAAAGAGAGGAAAAGAGGATTTGGGCTTCATGTCTTCCCGCCCTTCCTTGTCCTTCAGACTAGGTGTCTCTGAACATCTGAGCCAGGGGACACTCACCCGAGATGAGCCCGATGGTGATGTACATGTGGTAAACCTTCTGGGAGAAGGAGGCGGCCACCATCCCGGTGCTGACCAGCAGCCCTCCCACCATCACTACCAGCCGGTGTCCAAAGCGGTTGCTCAGGATGGTGGACAGGGGAGCTGCAGGAAAGGGACAACAACATCAGAATGACCCCAAATGACCCGTTTATTCCTGGAGGCTGGAGTGTCGGCTCCAGGGAGATTCCTCCCCCGGCCCCCCAGTTTTGAACAGGGAGCGAGGATGTGAAACACACTACATTTCATGTGGTGGCGACTGAGGTCAGTTCAAAAATTATTTTAGAATTTGTTCAAATGAAACAAAATTCTCTGGGCTCTTTAAAGAGAAATCCAAGGTATAGCCGGGCGTGGGCATGTACACCTGTGATCCCAGTTACTCAGGAGGCTGAGGCAGGAGGATCGCACATTGGAGGACAGCCCGGGCAACTAAGACACTGTCTCAATAAACAAACAAACAAATAATAAGTAAATAGGGTTGGGGATATAGCTCAGTGGTAGAGCACCCCTGGATTCAACCCCCAGTGCCAAAAAAAGTAAACGGCCGAGAAATTGGGGGTGTAGCCCTGGGGCAGAGAGCTTGCCTTGCATGCATGGGGCCCTGTGTTTGATCCTCAGCACAGAATAACAGGATAAAATTTATATCTCTATCTTTTTAGATTATATCTCTATTTTTAGATATTTAAAATTTATATCTCTATTTTTAGATCTGGCCTACCATGACCATCTCCAAAATTAAATATGCATTTATGTTATTGTATTATAAAAACTGTGGTTTCCGGGGCTGGGGATGTGGCTCAAGCGGTGGCGCGCTCGCCTGGCATGCATGCGGCCCGGGTTCGATCCTCAGCACCACATACCAACAAAGATGTTGTGTCCGCCGAGAACTGAAAAATAAATATTAAAAATTCTCCCTCTCTCTCCCCTTCCTCTCTCACTCACTCTTAAAAAAAAAAAAACAAAAAAACTGTGGTTTCCCCTCGCTGGTTAAGGTGACACATGCCTGTGGTCTCAGCAAAACTTTGTAACTGAGGCAGGAGGAACACAAGTTTGAGGCCAGCAGGGTCTCAAAATAAAGTAAATAAAAAGGGCTGGGCTTGTAGCTCTACTATAACAAAACAAAAAGCAGATACCTGCTTTTCCTATGATTGCTTGGATCATCCCCCCCCCCCCCCTACTCAGGGCACAGCTGGAAAGGGCCAGCAATGGGGCAGGTGACTCCAGGGTGGCTGATGGACCCATGTGCTCAGCTCTATAGGCTTTCTCCCCTGGGACCCTTCAGTTTAGTAGATGAGTTTCCTGGTTCCATGCGACTTAATATTGCCTTGAGTACAGTGAGATAGGTGAACGTTCGAGAGCCTGGTCAAAGAGGAACGTGCCGAACAGAAGGGTGGGGAAAAGGGACTCGGTTTTGTTGGGCTTAGTCCTGTGTATCTATCGTTAGGTGTTAACATGCAAATTAATATTGAACAGAGCTAATGATGAAATCCTTCCATCATTTTGAGCCGGTATGTTGTCTCAAAGTCTTAACAGCTGGAATAATGTTTAGAATAACTTTCTGGTATCGTCGTATTAACTGGAGTTGACTGCATTGTTAGCTTTGCCTATTAAAGAGCTCAGATTTAAGCATTTATGTTTCCATTTTCTTTAGATTATCAAAATGTAAAATTTTGGTTCTCATTTATTTAAATTATCTTCCTCAGTAAGTGAGCATTCCACAGTTTGGAAAGGAAGTCTTAATAATTAAAATGAGCTGGGGACGTAGCTTAGTTGGTAGAGTGCTTGTCTCGCATGCACAAGGCCCTGGACTCAACCCCTAGTCATTGCAATGATAATATTATAATAAAAATAAAAATGAAAGTAGGATCTAGTTAACCAAACTTATAAATAAGAGATGGCATGAAGACCAGCAAGAGAGATTCCTGCTCTCTCCAGATGGTAAAAACCCACAAGGCAGCCTTTTAAGACACTATATGGGTAAAACCGAACGACAGTTAAAAGGCTTAACTTCAGTGATCATAATGGTTGAATGAAAGGACATCAGGGTGAAGTCGTGCGTAAGGCTGGCCTAGCTGGCTCTCCGACAGGAGCCCTACCCTGCGGCTCTGTGCTCTCAGGAAAGCCTCAGCATTGCCTCTGATGGACAGATGAGCGCAGCAGCCCTAGCAGGTAAGTTCAAGGAGGCCACGCAGGACCTGGTGAAAAGCAGTCTGTTAACGATGATCCTAAAACCCCATTTATTTTATGCTGTTGGATCTGGGACTACTATACAAGGATGATTCGGTAAGGCCCTTCAGGGAGTCAGGCATTTGGAATTCAGTGTTCTTTAGGATACTGTAATCTTACAGTGGTTCCTCGGTAGCCATAGGGGATGATTTTAGGACCCGTCCCCACCCCCAGGACACCAAAATCCAGGGATACTCCAGTCCCTTACATAAAAATGGCATGATATTTACCTAGGCATATATTCTCCTTACTTGAAATCACCTCTAGATTACTTATGTTACCTGATACAATGTAGGTAACACACAAATAGTTGTTATACTGTATCTGTTAGGGAATAGAAGTCAGGGCAGGCTTACAGCAGGGAATAGAAGTCATGGCAGGCCTAAGGCCGTGGTGCTGCAGGTTGCAAAACACCATTTTCAATCTGCAATTGGTCGAATCTGTGGGAGAGGAACCCCTGCATAGGCAGGGCCCACTGTATACCTTTTTACCCCTCCCCCACCTCTCTTCTGCACGTAGCCACATGTATATGTTTCCGGCCTGTTTTCAAAGCATGTTTTCTATGAGACCAGGGCTTTGAATGTCAGGTATTTGGGATGCCTCTTAGACAATGACTGTGCATATCTTCATAGAACTGGTTTCGCTGCTATCCTCAAGGGCACTCCTGAATCCTTAAGCTATGAGGAAGGCTTTCTTCAAATGCCTCTTGTTTCTTGCCAATCCCGACCCTCTGAAAACTATTACTTAATTGAAACCAGAAAGGGCCCAGGGGATCTCGACGACAGGACATCACAAACACACCTGCTCCCATCACATCGTCAGGCAGATTGAAAGGGGCGGGTGCTTATATCGTGGCTGGGCCGAAAGACATACTAACCTGTAAACGTTAAGACGAAGACACATATTGACACTATCCATGAGATCGTGCTGTTGGATTCATCAAAACTGTTCATTAAGTCATTAAAGAAGACACCGAAGGTCTTGATGATGCCATAGGAAAAGACTTCCACGAAGAAAAAAGAAACAGCTACCGCCCAGCCCCATCCTCCGTCAGGCACTTGAGTGTACACATTGGCTCTGGAACAAAGCTTTGATTTCATCTGGGTCATTCTTAACCTGAAATAAAAAGTTTTTTTTTTTTTTAAAATTTAGATCAGCAATAGCAGGAGGGCTGATCTTGAGCAAATGATAAGAGACACCACACTTCTGAGGTTGTTGGATATTTAAATTATGCAGTTTGTATCATCTTTAGATAATTTTATATCTATTTGTCTGCCCACCTATCTTTGAATTATACATGGGAATCACAAACAACTTGGAAATAAGATGTCCCTGTGACAGTTAGACTGGAAAAACAAGGACGTCAGAACAGAACATAAATGTTTTGGTACCCGGGACTGAACCCAGGGACACTTTACCACTGAACTACATTCCCAGGCGTTTTTTTTTTTTTTTTTAAACTGAGACAGGGTCTCGCTGATTTGCTGAGGCTGGACTCCAAATTGTGATCCTCCTGCCTCCTGAGTTGTGATGGCTCCTGAGTTGCTGGGATGACAGGTGTGCAGCACTGTGCCTAGTAAAGCAGAACACTGAGAGGCACAGAATGGCCCCAGTACTAATGCTAAAGACAAGTGAGGCAAAGACAGGCTGAACTGGCCCTAAAGAATGCTGATTAGAAATTAAGCCTAGAAGCTAGGCATAGTGGTGTACATCTATAACTTGCCCACTTGAGGTGGCTGAGGCAGGAGGATTGCAAATTTGAGGCCAGCCTGGGCAACTTGGTGAGACTGTCTCAAAATAAAAGGGCTGAGGATACTGCCTCAATAAAAAGGCTGAGGACTGAAATTTCAAATTAAAAGGCTGAGGATTGAACCTAGAGCACCCTGGGTTCAATCCCTAGTACTGCAAAATCAAAAAACTAAGAAGTGAACTTTCAAACAGGGAAGCTGAAGGGCAACACTGACAGTTCATCTGGCACCTTCCACAAGACAATGGCTCGAGACACTGTATGTGTCCTGCTGGATGCCACAGGCCATTGGGATCATCCAAGTCTTCTTGCTCCCATTTTGCACTCACTAAGCAACATTCGGATTCTGATTTGGGCTCCCATGTAGCTGTACCTGTGTGGTCAGAACCTACCTATGGGCCAAACTATGGAAATCCTGTCTTCTGACAGTTTGTTCTGCGTTCTTTCCTTAAAGGTGATCACTACTTGGTGTATTAGCTACTCAATTTCAGAGCACATGACAAGTCCTCGAGAATGCAGTGACTAATTAACCTATCTGGGCAATGCCCTGTCTGGGCACCAGCTACCCCTGACCTCCCTATGCCTTTCCATTCAAACTGCAACAAACACTGGTCGAGCAGACCTGAGCCGTAACACTACAAAGAAAGAGGTGATACTGTTCATTGTGGGAGGAGGTAGATTTAGCCTGAGTCTTCTTGAGTGGACTCTAGCACGTGAATTCTGCAAAGTCTTTGAAGTTACGTTTACTTTCAAGCAATGATATATTTTATACATGTTATATATTTTATATATGTATATTTTTTAGCTCAACTAAAAATTAATGATATCTATAATAATAAAGAACACAGGGTCGTTAAGAGTTCTTAATGGCCACCAACCTCAAGTTTGAGAATTCTTTTCAATTAATTATAGAGCTATGAACAGGAAAGGTCTTCCCAGTAATGCAGGCAACTGAAAAATAACAGGATATAAGCTCGGCTGTGCAGTAGGCTTGCGATTCCTGGTCATAAGATCTAATAATCTTGACTTCACAAACCTGAAACAGCAAGCTGGGGCGCAGGGGCGCACACCTGTCATCCCAGCTACCCAGGAGTCTGAGTCAGGAGGACTTCAAGTTCGAGGTCAGCCTCAGCAAGTTAGCAAGATCCTATTTCAAAATAAAATATTACAAAATGGGGGACTGGGGACGTGGCTCAGGGTAGAGCGCCCCTGGGTTCAGTCGCCAGAACTGCAGAAATCAGTCATCTGCACGAAAAACCCGACTGACCTTCACATCTCCATTTGCTTAGCAGCCTGGTCCTTGGCAAGGACCCAGTGCCCACTCTTTGCACTCTGGTACTGTTAAAATACTTGGACGTGTGAAATAGGGCGTAAGATGCTTCAAGAAGCCTGTGCTCTCGGCAGCAAAGGCCCATGTGGGCACACTGTGTCATGCCTGAGGGCAAATGGAAAGGTGGCCGGGCGGTGAGAGTGCTCCAGATGCAGGCTGACAGCTGGCGTCATAGCTCCGTCTCCCACACAGGAAGCAACTGACCTAAGTGGGAGCCCTCCAGCAAAGGGCTTTCACAACAGCCCGCCCTGGCTAGCCTTTCCAGAGGAGGCTGCTGGGGCAGAGGAGTGACAACAGCCCTGGGGAGGGCGTGCTGGGGAAGGGGAGGGCGGTGGGGGGCCTGCGGCAGGCAAGACCTTGGCCTTGGTCCCATGCACAGGGCCGCAGGTTTGAACTTTCCCCTGTGAAGCCCACGGCTCCTTTAATAGCCTCTAAACTGGCTCCCCGCGTCTGTCTGGTGCGATGGACCTTTGGAAATACTGCATCATCGGGCCATTTTTTTTTTTTCCTGCTGTTTTTCCAATGGCTTTCCTTTTGCTGGAGGATGAGACCCACTCATTAGGTGGATGGTCAATATCGCTCGCCATTGGATCCCAACCTGTCTTGGGAGCTGAGTTTCTTCTGGTTCCAAGACTCACCTGCCAGGGTTAAAACGGGCTCCTCGTGGCCCTGGGGTCTGCAGCCACCCATCCTGTGGCCATCCACCTCCTTTCCCCTTAAGGCTTCCTCTGACCAGCCACCTCCAGGGGCGCTCTTCTTCACAGGACAGGTGTCTTGGAGGGATGGGGCTATCACTTACTTTTAGGTATTGATCTTACTTCCTCAATTAAATCGTAAGCTCACAAAATCCAGTGCTCCGCACTCTGCTACCCTGCTCCCGACCTACGCAGCTTTGATTTTAACAACGAAGTACCTATTATTAGGTGCCAAAGTCTTTTGCTTTCACAGTGAAAAGACGGACAGATGGTTTCTGCCTCCATGGACTAAAATATTTATTGATAATGACACGAAACCTTGAGAATGAAATGCTCTCTAGTTAAAAACCATTCAGCCACATCTTTCTAGAGTTCAGCACGTTTCCTTGTCAGGACCATGTGGCTACAAAATCCAAGGTCATGTTGGCATGGTTGGGTTCCAGATTCTAATCTTTTTTTTTTTTTTTCTTTTGGTACTAGGGATTGAACCCAGGGATACTCCATTACTGAGCCACATCTCCAGCCCTTTTAATTCTGAGACAGGGCCTTGCTAAGTTGCTGAGGCTAACCTTGAACTTGCAATCCTCCTGCCTCAGCCTTCCAAGTTGCTGGAATTACAGTTGTGGGCCACGGCACCCTGTGTCTTACAGTTTTAATGGAGAGGTCAGGGTCAATTTGAACAAAAACACTGGGAACTGGGCATACTGGTGAACACCTATGATCCCAGCAACTTGGGAGGCTGAGGCAGGAGGATCATAAGTTCAAGGCCAGCCTCAGCAACTTAGTGAGGCCCTAAGCAATATAGCAAGACCCTGTCTCAAAATAAAAAATGAAAAGGACTGGAGATATGGCTTAGTGGTTAAGCACCCCTGGGTTCAATCCCCAGTACTCCACTACACGTGCAAAAAAATTACAGCATGTTGAAGCTAAAGGGAATTTGGAGCTCATCTTTGTACGGTCTAACTCATTTTGAAAATTCAGAGAACCAAGCCCTGGAGAAGTGAAAGGACTTGATCAAAATGGTCCAGAATCAAATCTCCTGACCTCCCCAGGGATTCTGCTATCTTACAAAGCAGCATTTTTGAGCTTTAAAAGTTGAAGCTGGGGCTGGGGCTCAGTGGTAGTGCTCTTGCCTGGTATGTGTGAGGCACTGGGTTCGGTTCTCAGCTCCACATATGAATAAATAAAATAAAGGTCTATCAACAACTAGAAAAAAAAACAGTTGAAACTTTTGCATTTAGCAACTAAGTTCTAGTAACCAACTGATTTCTCAGGCCAAACCTGGTGCATGGCCCAAGCACAAACTGAGCTAAGAGGGAAGAGCAAATGCTAGATGGTTATTGCAAACATCAGTGGGCACTGGTTATATCTGATCTATGATAGCTGCTTAGCAGACACTGAACTTTTGACTTCTGTTTACCTTCAGGATTCAGTTCCTTTATTATTATTATTATTTTTTAAACTCTTGCCTTACGTTTGTGCTACTCTTTTGTGGCTAGATTCAAATATAACCCTCCAAGCTGCTTGTGGTGGTGCACACCTGTGATCCCAGCAACTCAGTAGGCTGAGGCGGGAGGATTGCAAGTTCGCAGTGATTTAGCTGGACCCTGTCTCTAAAACCAAAAAAATAACAAGGACTGGGGATGCGGCTCAGTGATAAAAGCATCCCTGGGCTCAGTTCCCACTATTCGACCAAACCAAACTCCACAATCAAATATAAGTTTCACCTACGTTCTTGGAGGACACAGGTTTCCTTTCTTATTACTGGGATCATTATAAAGATAAGAAGGCACCCTGAACCTACTCCTACTCCAAAAGTTTATGGCTTTACCATCTGAAAGCATCCTATGTCCTATTATGTCTAGCTTTGAAGGTAAGACCACAGCATCACCTAATAACAGAATAACCTGGTTTTGAAAACTTACTAGGTGATAATGCCTGCATTTTGCACACAGCAGGCACCTGCAAGGTAATCAGCTTGCTCTTTCTAATTCCAGTGCCCCACACATCATTTGGTATATAATAGGTGCTCACTAAACATTTACTAAACAAAATGCAGTGCCTCCTTATAAAACTGAGTCACGTATGAAAAAGTGCCCGATTATAGAATAAACTCGTAGACTCTTCTCCTTCTCTTTCTTCTATTCATTTCAGCTAGAGGCTTACTGGCTTTACAAGTTGTCTCTGCCTCTGCCAACGAAGAACTGAGGCCTAAATTTTGAGCTCAGTTACTTGGAAGCCTCTGTGAATTCTAGAATATGAAAGTTACCTGTCTGGTTTTGTGGTTTACCCCACGGGAAGGAATACTAGGTGGCTTCCTATGGATATAAGTGGCAAGGCAAGCTGAGTGGACCACTTCTTGATTTTCAGTGTCCAACAGGTAAAGGAAGAAACTGAACTAGATTTTGATCTCAGATCTCTTCCTGTCCTAAGAAAAGGCAGTTCTGATAGCCTCTGACCCCAGCTTACCCTCCATCCTTCCCAAGTCCTTTGAAGGCAAGGCCCAGGGGTTTATCTTTTTTTCAAGCCTTCAGGCAGTAGTTGAATATCTGTTAATCTTTAATTGGCTGAAATCACTTCATCCCTAAATTTCATCATCTGTAAAAGCAGACTAGGCAAGTCTCTGGCATTTTCTAGCAGTAAATTCTACAATTCTAAGTGCGGGTTCCCAGAAGTTAACGTTCCTGCACCCCAATGTTCTTCTGAAGGAATCAGAATAACGAAGTGTACTAAGCAGTTTGGAATATTTCCTGGTAGTTGGCTATCTACGTATCTCCTTGAAGAGCTGGGGTGGTGGCACTCTCCCATAATCCCAGCACCTCTGAAGGCTGAGGCAGGAGGATTGTAAATTCTGGGTCAGCCTCGGTAACATAGCAAGACCTTGTCTCAAAAAGAGAAAGAAAAAGAAAGAAAAGTAGGGGGGAAAAGGTGTCCCCTTAAGTCAATGGGTATTGAGGCTGGGTGTGGCGGAGCATTCCTGTAATCTCAACTGCTCGGGAGTCTGAGGCAGGAGAATTGCAAGTTCAAAGCCAGCCTCAGCAGCTTAGAGAGGCCCTAAGCAACTTAGGGAGATCCTGTCTCAAATGTTTTAAAAATAATAATAAAAAAATGGGCTGGAATAGGGCTGTGGTTAAGTGCCCTTGGGTTCAATCTCTAATACCAATAAATAAAAAGGTTGGGCATGGGGCACATACCTGTGGTCCCAGGGACTTGAGAGGCTGAGGGAGGAGGATCGAAAAGTTTAAAGCCAGCCTCATCAACTTAGTTCGGCCCTAATCAACTTAGCAAGATCCTATCTCAAAATAAAAAATAAAAAATGACTGAGATTGTGATTCAGTGGTTAAGCCCTCCTTGGGTACCAAAATAAGTAAATAAGTAAGTAAATAAATAAAATTCAAGAATGAAAATATAAATAAATAAATGAGTATTCTGCTAAGGCTTGGAAATCTGATCTACTTGGGATCTTCACTGTGATTTAATTCACTGAGAAAAGATTTGACCTAAGGGCATCATATTGGATTATAGACCTTCTGAGTGCTAGTTGAGGGTCAGTTCAGAGAAGAGTTCAAAATGCAGGCTCTTTAGATGGAAGCAGGACTGCTGCCGTGCATGTAGGCAGAGCTTGAGCAAATGCATGGGGACCCTCCAGTGTTTTTAAAGACCAGCCTGGAGAAGAGCTTTTGACCAAGCGTCTCAGGCCCTAGTTGTCCAAACCCATCTGTATCTGGATGAAGCTGGTTTGAATTCTCTATCTGAAAAAAGCCCCAGACCTAACCTGGAGGGCTGCCTCAACAGCGCTGAATCATTGGATACAACCAATTCGCCCATTTTGCAAGACCATGATGTTGAAACCGGAGCCCCTAATTTAAGTGTCCTCCTCAGGAGTTCCACTGAGGAAAGTCCTGTTTTGGAAACCACAGGAGGAAAACTCAGGGTTACCGTACTCATTAAGATAGGAGTTTTTCCACTTGGCTGCATTGTTTATTTACATACTGTCAGTTTCTATCTTGGACAGCCTTCCCTTAATTACACGAAGAGGTGTTTCTACTGTGTTCATCTGCAGGATGCACTGGTGACCCCCAAATGCCACATAATAGTGCTTGGGCCATGGGGAGACACATCACAGATCTCAGCATAAAAATTGGCTCTCCCCACCCCACAAGACACCCATCTCACTATGATTTGCAAAAACAGTTTAAGTTCTGGGGAGAATCTATCCCAGATAGGAAGCACCCGGGCTTCCAGGTTGACCGAGCTGTGAATGTTCTCTCCCCCAGCTGCCTCCCTGGAGCTTATTCCCAAAACTGGCCCCACCGTGTTTGGTGACTTTTTACCCGATACCTAACAAACTTCTTCACCTGTCTGCTGGGGGTGAAGGGAATGAAAACAACCCAGAAAGAAATAACCCATTTCCTCTGCAAAACCATCCTCTCTGGCTCCAGCACTGCTCAGCTACACCAGCGCTTTCCTGCGGTTGGCAGCCCAAGAGAACCTTGGAAGTTGCGCGGGACCGGCCGTCAGCCGCTGACAGTTCAGAACGTCCAGGTGTGGGACCTGCGCTCCAGGGGGAGATCCCTGCCCTCCCCCGGGGTAGACACGGGCGGCCGCGGGATGGTGTGTCGGGGATGGAGACCGGGAGACCCACTTTTCCTCGCGCTGCCTCAGTGGCTGCTCTGCGTGCGCGCGCGAGTCTGGGCAAGGAAGGTACCTCTGACATTTCGCTCCAGCAACGCGCACGCAACTTCATGCGGGAAATCCACAGCCAGGCTGAGCCCGCCGCCCCTGACTCCCCCGACAGCCTGGAGCCCCTCACCCGGGGTGGGGGCACTCAAAGACCCGGCCAGGTATCTCCCCGGACCCCAACTATAGCAGGGTCATGGACAGTCAACTCTCAGCTGCCCACACTGGCAAGAGCGCGTAATCCTGGTGGCCCTGAACATTCCCAACTGTCAGAATATTTTTCGGAAAAAAAATCTCTCCAAAATGCTAAAATGTTAAGTCGTTTCCTCCGCCTCCCCGCCCCAACACATATATTTTTAAAAAACAATCCATGCCCCACAATCAAACTTTTAAACATGTAAAATAATAAAACCAACTCACCAAGTTAGAAGGGAAGAGAATAAACCCCAAAAGGCTCCCAATAAGGCGGAGGCTTGGCCTCCCCCTCCTTATAAGCCGCTCGGTAACATGAGAAAAGGATTAACCCCTTAGGGCGTGGACCCGAGTCTATCACAAGTTGGCTCTGGCCGGCCGGTGAGCCGGGAGCACCCTGGCCCCCCACCCACTCCCTCGCCACCGCCACCCGGGCCACACCCTCCCCCCGCCCCCCACCCGGCCGTCTCCGCCCGGGCAGTGCGTGCCGCCGCCCGCGCCCCGGCCCCGCGTCGCTGCCTATCTCTTATCCTATACCGGCTGCAGCCGGTCTCCGCCGGCCTCGGGGGCGCGCCGCCGCCGACCATGTGCTGCGAGCGCGGAGCGCCGCCAAGGAGGGGGCCGGCCTGGCGCGCGCGCGCCGGCCCACGTGGACCGGGGCCGCGCCGGGCGCGCGCCCCGCCCGTCTGCCGCCCGGGCTGGGGGTCACGGAAGGTAACAGCGTCGCCGTCCCGAGCTGGCCGCCCCCGCCAACGCCGCTGGGGTCCTTGGCATGACGCCCTCATCCCCCAGCCTGGGTGCGCCTCGCCCGACCGAACCCCGGTACTTTGCTGCAATGCAAGTGGGAGCGCGGGCGTGCAGGAGTGTTGGGGTGCGCCTGCACAGTCTCTCAGCGTGCCCGCCACTCGGCCCCGCCCGCGCCCCGAGCATTTGGGGTGTTAGCGGGGAGGGGGGAAGCGCGCGCCGGGGTTGGTCCCGCGCAGCGCTCGCGGCTGCGGCAGCTACGCGCCCGCTCCGGGCAGAACAGGTTCCTTCCAGTTTGGGTGTGAGCTGCGCGCGCTGCGCTCGAGTTCCTGCTCCAGCGCCCACTTCCCCTAATTTCGTCAACTCGCGCACCCCCACAGTTCCCCTTCCGGGGGTGGGGAGGGAGTGCCGCAGTGGGCCCCAGGGAGCCCGCGGCCGGGCTGCTCCGGGTGCATTGCTTTTTCCGTCTTTGGTGCAGCGGCAGCAGCTACAGCATCCGCGTTGCGCGAAAGGGATGTGAGCAGCCCGGCTGAGTCAGCATCTTCGCCCCGGGCGCGCGCGCACCCTCTGCCAGGCGGGAGGCGACGTCCGCACAGGTGCACGACTGCCTGACCCGCGGGAGCCCCCAGCAGGGACCCGGAGGTTCAGAGAGTGTGTGCCCCTCGTTTCGAAATCCCCGTTCCCAAGGTCACTGTGAACTAAGCCGAAGATGCAGGAGAAACCTCAGTTACGAGTTCTTCGTAGGGACAAAGCGTGTATCCGAAGATCTTGGGCATTTCAGAGCCCAAGGGGGCGCAAACTTGGCTTCTTGGTCCCCACCTCACAAACCCAGGGCAAATTTGGGAACGGCTGCGGAGCAAAGACCGTGTACTCCGCATTCCCCTGCGGACTTTGGCAACCGCTGCTCGGTCCCGCGGGGTTCAGAAAATGTAGTTCTGATGTCCAACTCGGGAGAGCTTAGTTTTGAAGCGTGCACGGAGGGTCGCCACGGGGAGGAGCCGGCGATCTGAATTTTAGTATAGATCCTTGCTCGCTGATTGCCCTGACGATTTTGGGAGCCAGTCTACTGGATTAGATGTCACCCATTTCTATTAACAAGATCTGGTGTGGGTTAAGTGGGAAGCAGATGCGTTGGGGCCACCAGTATTCAGCCAGCATGGCTGCTGAGTAGGAGTGGTTTAACTTTGCGAATCATTAATTTCCAAATCTGTGAAATGGGAGTAAATGTGTGTTCCTAGAGCTGAACGATTTAATTTACGATGCCTGTAAAGTGTGGATCACCATTAAGTCCTTGGCAATTACCATTAATTCTTCTTGTTGTTCAGGGTTTATCAAAGCCAATTGCTGACTCCAAAAGACACCCTGTGAGAAATCCGTTATGAGTTGTTCTTTAAAGAATCCACATGTATTAGCAAATGGATTTTAATCACAAAAAAGAAAACATGGTTGAAGCTGGATGACCTGTAAGCATAGTCTTTTATATTTAGGGTCTTACACTTTAGTATTGAGGACCTGTCCCTGTACCCCAAAAGGAGATGTCATGCTTGCATTTTAAAAACTTTTAATATGTTTGTTTTGTTTGAGATAGTGTCTGGCTGGTTGCTCAGACTGGTCTGGAACTTCTGGGCTCAAGTTGTGGTTCAGCCTCAACCTCCACAGAAGCCGGAGTCACAGCTATGTCCCATCTGACTGGAAATGGCATGTTTAATATGGCACAGCAAAGCCAAGTGTGGTGGTACACACCTGTAATCCCAGCAGCTCAGGAGGCTGAAGCAGGAGAGTTACAAGTTTGAGGTCTGCCTGGGCAACTTAGCAAGACCCTGTTTTCAAATGAAAAATCAAGAGCTGGGAGTGTAGCTCATGGTTAAGCACCCCTGGGTTCAGTCCCCAGTACTAGGAAAAAAAGAAAAAAATTCGGGCACATCATGTGCTGTATTGTCTAATGAAACTCAGGGCTGTAGCCCATCATTTATACTGAGCAACTCTACCAAGTCACATAAAATCTCAGTGCTTTAGGTTCTAGACTTAAAAAATTAGACAGTGCCCTCTCTACCGTGGGTCACTGTCACTTTGGGGCTCAGCAGCCTGAAGCAAAAGAGAGAAAAAGTGGAAGAAAAAAATTTTAAAAAATAGATAAAGCCTAAATTCCTACGGCTCAAATGATTAGAAAAATCCCATGTGAATACTTTGGCCAAATACAATCTGGTTATTTGGGGGGGAGGACTAATAATGTTGTTATTAACATAGCAATTTAATTATTATTACTGATGTATATTAATTCTTATATTAATTCTAATTAATTTTTTTATGTTTGCTTTGTCCCAAATTCTGAGTTAAGTGCCAGCTGTGTGATTTATTTTAACCCCATCATCAACCTTCTGCACTTGAGACTTATTATCCCCATTTTGCAGATGAAAAAAATGAGGCCCAGAGAGAGCATCGGAGGGATTCGTTCAAGGTTACACCACATTCACAGATGTGTGCTGGCTCTTTTTGCAACTAGGGTTCATCCAAAGTTGACATTGACGTTGGCCATGGCCACTTGGACAGTGGAGAGGTGGCTGGACTCAGCTCAGCCTTGCTAGCTAGCCACAGACTCATGACTTGCCCATCCTAGTTAGGGACTAGCTTCGCCTCGTTCCCTTAGGCCTAGTGAAAACCTCTGCCTTCTATTTTACTTGTCCAGGAAAAGTACTGCATTACCATGCTAATCAAACCCCCCCAAACAAAACTAACTCTGTTTAGTTCTAAATAAGAACAAAAGAACCTTTGGAGTCTGGAGTAGAGAATAAAAAAAAAATTTTTTTTTTTCAGGAAATTAAGGGTTCAGCTCTCCTCTCAGCCTCTTCTGAAGGTCTGTCAGAGTCCAAGAGGCAGGCAGAGCCCCTCTGGCCAGCCCTTCCTTGACAGTGGGCAAGACTGCTATCATGCCCTTAAAAAGTCCCTCAACATCTTCTTGGGAAACACTGGCTCCTGAGAGCTGTCCCAGGACTCTCTCTTTTCTTAGCCCTCTTGCTCAGGGTCATTTGCATGAGAACAGATTCCTTTGTGCACAGTTGGCCTGCCGGTTGTCTGTCCACGTTGAGAGTCCCTCAAGTCTTGGGGGTGGGTTGCTAGGCAGATATGACCCTGGCTTGCAAATAAGCTCACTGTATTTACCAGCCTGTGAGAACTTCAACTTGGGTAAGTAGATTGAAAAGAATCTTGTCTGGAACTGGGGTGGGGTAGGGGCGTCCAAAAGCCTGCTTTTGGCTGCTGGGTCTTCACAGCAGCCACAGAAGAGGGGGGACATGTGAGGGGACTTTGAGGGAAAGCCTCAATTGCTCACCTTTCCAATTACCTTTTTTCTGTCTCTATTCCACCCACCTGTCTTCCACCTAAGAGGCAGAGGTGAGCAGCTTGTATTCCAAATCTTGCTTTTGAACTTTAATATCTGCCTCTCCAGTTGGCAGAGAACTCCAAAAACTTGGGAACCTTTTTGGTGAACTGATGGTCTGAGTAGATAGTCTGAGTTTACTGTATGGTTCCCCCTCCCACATTGATAGTTTTTTTTTTTTTTTGGTTGTTGTTGTTGTTTTGTTTTTGTTTTCGTTTGTTTGGGACCAGGATTGAATCCCCAGCTCTTTTTATTTTTTGAGACAGGGTCTCACTAAGTTGCTTAGGGCCTCCCTAAATTGCTGAGGCTGGCCTTGAACTTGTGATCCTCCTGCCTCAGCCTCCTAAGCTGATGCTGGGATTACAGGTGTGTGCCACCATGCCCAGCCCCTTTGATAGAAGGGGTTACAGGGCAGCTAGTGGTGCCGCTGCTGATGCCCACTGTGTTTGCTGGGCTCACCCAGTGAACCTGTGTAAGGGGCCTGGTGTTATGTGAGTCTCCCTGGGTGGCTCTGTAGGAGGCCTGGTTCCTGGGGAATTGAGGAGAATGGAGACCAGAGGAGTCCAGAGCAGGCAGGGAGGACAGGCATGGCGGAGGTGAGCCAAGAGGGTGCAGAGCATGAGAGGAAGGCAGGAGGGGGCCAAAGGCATTAGTATTGGGGACAACAAGGTCACCTACCGTGGTGGGGGCCTGCAGCTCTCAACCTTCCCTCACACCCGGGTGTGTCCCAGACTCTAGTAACTTCTGATTTCAACACTGAATGTTGCTCCTGGACTTCTCAGTCTTCCTAGTTCACTGCTCCTGTAATTTTGTCACTCTCTGAATGCTTAAACAGGAAGATGACAATACAAAAGAAAGAGCACTTAGTCTTGAGGAGGGTTCCAGGAAGTATCTGGAGCTGTGCCAGAGTCCTAAAAAACTTGGGTTCTGCTGGGCACAGTTGTAATCCCAGCAACTCGGGAGGCCGCGGCAGGAGGATTGCAAGTTCAAGGCCATCCCCAGCAATTTAGCAAGACCCCTTTTCAGAATTAAAAAAGAAGAATTGAGGCTGTAGCTCAGTAGGAGAGAGAAGCCCTGGGTTCAATCCCAAATCCCCCCCCCCCCCCCGCCAAAAAAAAAAAAAAAAACTCAGCACATACATAAAAACTCAGGTTCTCAGAATAAAGTCCTGTATTTAGGAGTAAATCCATGTCCTGTTAAACTTGAAGCTACAGTTGTGGCAGTGAAATTTAGTAGGAAAGTGCCGTGTGTGGAATCACGGGCTTTTTGGTTTGAGATGGCACTCACGGTGCTGCCCAGGATGGTCTCGGGTTCCCGAGTCCCAGCTGTCCTCCGCCTCCACCTCCCCAGAAGCTGGGACTGCAGATGTGTGTGTGTCGCGTTGTGTGGATGAACCCACTGGCTTTTGCCCCAGAGAAATCAAGCTTTCTTTGGGCAGCCATTGAGACGGCTTCACCCACCGTACCCCTCAAGTTCCAGGGAATAAGAGACGCACCCTCTGTCTGTTCTTGCCTCAGGGTAGGGGGTGTGCGCCAACTTCCTCTGTCTTGTCTAAACACTGCTTGGTTCCTTGGAACAATAAGTGTTGCGCTTCCATCCTAAGCTTTTAGGACCAGTGTGTCCATTTATTTCCAGGTGACTAAGGGGTGATGATAAAAACCTGGCAGAGCACTCAGAGGATTGTGCTGTGAACAGGAGGGGGTGGGGGCTGCCCTGCTGTGGTGGGTGGAGGGCTCCAGTCTCTCAGTGAGCTTGGCTTGGCAGGGGTCTTCCTTCCTTCCTTCCTTCCTTCCTTCCCTCCCTCCCTCCCTCCCTCCCTCCCTCCCTCCCTCCTTCCTTCCCTCCCTCCCTCCCTCCCTCCTTCCCTCCCTCCCTCCCTCCCTCCCTCCCTCCCTCCCTTCCTTCCTTCCTTCCTTCCTTCCTTCCTTCCTATGCCCCCCTTTTTGGTCCATTTGGGCAGCCTTGGTTCATCCGCAGCCACTTATGAGCGATGGTGAATACATTTGTCTCCCAGGCCACAAAACGACGGTCCCTTCTCTTCAAGTGTTTATTGTCTAATTCAGATGGCAGGACTCGTGCATGATTGTTGCCTAAGGTAGCCTTTCAACAAGTGAGTGCAGTTTTGTGTGTGCAAATTACAGTGAGGAACGATTCACAAAGTTCATCACAGGTTAAAGGAAGGATGAGACGAAGCTAGATTTTTTCAGGGTGGGGTGGATCAGGCTGGGCTTTCATTGTTCTTGTCAAATGCACTCATTCAGCAAATATTGATAGAACACCCTCTGGGCAAGGTACTGGAGCAGGCAGTGCATAAAACACCCATCATCCCTGCCCTAACTGAGTTTACACACTCCGAGTTGAGGATCTTGTTTGAGCACCCAGCCAAGTGTCGTGGCTAAGTAGTGCTTTTTGGATGTTTCTCACACTGAAATGTAATTCCCACTTAACGAGCATCAGCCAAAGGGAGATTCCCATCCCACCCACCCTGCATCTTGACCTCATCCTTACATTGTCCAAAACTAGACTTGCTGGAAGGCGGGGTACGCCAGCGATGCCAGTTGTCAGCAGACTCCACCCAGCAGAGGGACCTAGCTCAGAGTTAGCCAACATGGTACAGTCAGCTGCCGGATTGGGTAATAAGGAACCCTAGTTTGGAACTTTGAAAATGCAAACCGGAATGACTCTTCACTTTCCCTTTGGTGTGGCTGGTGGCTGTCATGTGTAGCTCCCACATTCTCTGGGCTCAGAATGCCAGAGAAGATGTGTGACAAACTGCTCTGGCTAAGACTTGCCCCTAGCAGCATGGAGCTGGGATGTCACCATCGACACTCAGACTAGTTTTGTTTAATATTACTTTTTAGTAATGCTTGGGGCTTGCATAGTACTTTTTAAAAGTGTTTTCATATTTGTTGATCTCTCTAATCCTTAAAGCAGTGTGGGGGGGGGGAGAGAGAATATAACAGTAGCTAACATTTCTGAGCCCTTTCTGAGAATTTGTTGGATCATCTCATTCTGACATGGTATTCTGGTGGAGGAAGTTTCCTGTGGTTGTTTTTCATAGGGAGGAAATGGAGACATACACTCTATAATCTAACCAACGTCACACAGCCAGAAACTGACTGCTGGACCCACATTCTCCTGGCAACGGACCCACGCATCCCCCAAATCAAGTTCCCAAAAGGCAAATTTGCCAAGTAACTTTCACTGAATTGGACATTTGCTCCCCAAGTTTGGGTCCTGACTGTACTTCTGGCCCTACATCAGCCTTCGATGTTCTTAGATAAGACGGACTGGAACAGGTCTCCGTGTGCCCAGGATGCCATAATGCAAGCCCACACATTGGGCAGTGTAAGCAACAGTCATTTATTTCTCCCAGTTCTGGAGGCTGGAAGTCTGAGATCAAGGTGCCAACCGACTTGGCAGGAGGAGGGCTGCCTTCTGGCTCTCAGATGGCCACCTGGCCGTGTCCCTACTTTGTAGAACAAGTTCTCCTGTGTGTATCCCTAAATGCATTCATGAGAGCCCTACTCACATCTTGTCTCACCCTGTGACCTCCCAGAAACCCATCTCCTGATACCATTGGTTAGGGAATTAGGGCTCCAGCCTACACGTGTGGGGGTACATACACCTTCAGTCTATAGCAGGATCTGACCCATTTCATGGAAGAGGTGGATAGGATTGGATCTGGAGCAAGGCTAAATTCACAGACTGGGAAGCACTGAAGAAGGAGTTACCCTGGTTCAGCGGCACTCCTGTGATCCCGGTGACTCTGGAGGCTGAGGCAGGAGCATTGCAAGTTCATGGTCAGCCTGAGTAACTTAGTGAGTCCCTGTCTCAAAGTAAAAAATAAAAAGGGCTGGGATGTAGCTCAGAGGTAGAGCACCCCTGGATTCAATCCTCAGTATCAGTAAAATAAGTTGTGGATAAAATTACTTGATATCTGGGGTTCTCTTTAAAATAATACAGTATATGTGGAGGGTGAGGCCAAGGGACGTGGGAGGGGAGATGTTTCCATCAGAATGGCCACGTGTTGATAGTTGTTGAATTTAAAGGTTGGATAGGAATGTGTGAGTTTCTCAACTTTGGTATGTTTGACAACAGCCATAATGCAATTTTGGACAAATAATAAGCAAATGTAGCTCTGTAAAAAATTCCTTAAAAATTGGCCAACACGCTCCTGGGAATGGATTTCAGGTAGTCTGAGCCATTTCTCCCTTGGCCATACCCTTTAGGTTTTTCTTAAGTGGAGAGAGTTTTAGAAAAGCAGGGGTGTCAGGAGGCTGTCGACATTCTCTGTGGTTCTGGTTGGTCTCCAGGACCAGGTATGATTTCTGTAGGAGCACTGGGTTTTGGGATGAGTGGCACCAGGCCACCTTGGGTCTCCCAGATTGGCTTCTGCCAAGTGGCTTCCTTCTGGGACAGTCTCACTAGGTGGTCCCTTCGTCAAACTCAGCTGGATATGCTGTGCCCCGCTGTGGATGGGTTTCCTGGCACTGCTGGGTCCCCAGAAGAGAGATTCCCAACAGCTGGGTCTGACCTGAGGGCTGCAACTGAAAGAAAGAAAGAAGCCTTTTAATGATCACCCTGCAGCCTGCGTGGGGGCATTCTATCAAAGATGTTCTCTGCAACTAGGCATGGTGACACATGACGGGAGGAGGATTCACAAGTTCAAGGCTCTGTCTTAAATAAATAAATAAATAAATAAATAAATAAATAAATAAATAAATAAATAAATAAAAAAGGGCTGGGGATGTCGCTCAGTGGCAGAGTGCTCCTGGGTTCAACCCCCCAGTACTGGGGGGAGAGTGTTCTTTGCCTCCTTGAGCCAGCCCCATATTGTTCGGATCCGTAAGGAAGGGCCGTAAGGATGTTGGTTTCACAGAGATGTTAAATGACGCTTTGTCCTTGCTCTGGTGGTAATGGGCCTCCCATGCCGCCCAGGCCTGGGCCAGGCTGAAGCAGAGCTGAGGGGAGCACCCGTCCCTGCCTGGATTGGCGAGGGCCCTGGAGGGAGGGAGAGCTCTGGGCATGGCCGCTTGCTTCACCCTGGTGCTGTGGGACTCTCCTGCACGGATGCGGATGCCAGGGGCTGCGGACTTCTTAGCTTCTTCCCTACCTGTGGCCCTGCTATTCCTTTGTGCCTTCTCAGTAGAGCAGCCTGAGTGAGGGCTTCTATTTCAATGCAAGTCACATCTGGCCACTGTTGTGTCCTTGTGCCGACCCTCCTGTGGCTTCGTATCAGCAGAGGCCTCCTGCTTGCTCTCTGGCTCCAGTGTGCACTCTTCTGCCCTCCACAGCCTTGACATTAGCTGCTCCTGCTTTTTTGGGGGTGCTGGTGGTGCTGGGAATTGAACCCAGGGCCTCAGGCTTTCCAAGCAAGCACATCCCCACCCACTGAGCCACATCCCCAACCCTCTACATTGGCTTCTTAGCTGCTTCTCACCTGCACTAGACCTTGGCCTTCGCTGGCTTCTCTGCCTGCTGTACCTTCCCCCACGTGGCCTATTTCCTTATCTCCAGCACATCCTTAGACAAAATGCATTTCTTGCCCAGCGTCATGGGCCACCCTCTGTAACTTGGCGTCTGTCCACCCCTGCACTTCTGAATCCCCTCCTGTTTGATTTTCTCTACGTGACTCACATTTTACCTATTGCATTCCCCCCTCCTCCCTACGAAAAAAGTAAGTGGTGTGAGGGCAGGGGTTTCTGTCCCATTCGTGGATGAAGACCTGCCACCCACCTGTGTCGGTCACATTGGGTCGACCAATGACGGGATGTATGGGGGGAATCATTTCAGGCCACATGGGCAGCTAGTGCCCGAAGCCCTTCCTGGCAGCCCCAGTGTGACTCCTACCCGGCTCCCCCCAGCACACAGACCATGTGATTTGGCAGGTAAAACAACAGAATTCGGCAACCAGAGACTCCCGCTCCCCTGCTGCCTTGTCTGTTTTGGCCTCAGCTCCTCCAAAGCTTTTGTTTCAGGAAAACCAACAGAGCCCTCTGCCAGATAGGTCTGCTCGCTCCGTGTTGTTGCAGCTGTTTTCAAGGTTCTGCAGGAGGCTGCTTGGCCACAGGGAGGCCTGTGGGGAGCCAGGGTCAGGTGATGGAGCGGAAGGCTCAGGAAGCCAAGGACTTCCAGCTCTGGGTGACTGCTCAGCACATCTTCAGGTGGCCATATCCCGTTCCTTCTTGCCGACAGCCTGCCCGTGGGTCATTTCTGTGCTCATTAGTGCCTTTACCCGTTAGCAAGCTCAGGAACTGAAGGAAGGGTTACACCTTCCCATGCCTAGTGGCCCTGCTTTAAAATAGAGCTCGGGGACTGAGGATGTAGCATCTGTAGCATGTGTGATGCCTTGGGTTCCATGCCCAGTATTGCAAAAAAAAAAAAAAAAAAAAAAAGATGGAGGTTGAAAGGGAGAACGGGAATCATTGGTAAAGCTGATTGGCAACTCGAGTTTGCTGTACTTCTGCCTGGGGAGCTTGGAGATGTGAAGGGTTGTTGATACTTGGATTCAGCAAGGACTGGTCACAATCCTTTATGCTCTGGTGGGACAGATGGGCTTTGGTTGTGGGATGTGTTGAGTAAGGTGGTCAAGCACCTTCCAACCCAGTGGAAGAAAGGGTGAACATTTAATTTGCCAAAGACAAACACCTCTAATCCTAGCAACTAGGGAGGCTGAGTCAGGAGGATTACAAGTTCGAGGCCAGCCTCAGCAATGTAGCGGGATCCTCTCACTCTTGTTTCAAAATAAAAGGGCTGGGGATGAAGGTCAGTGGTAAAGCACCCCTGAGTTCCATCCCCTGTACCTCCCTCCAGAAAAACAAAGACCCTCCCCTCCCCACAAGTTCTTCCCTTGCTGGGAGGAGAGCAGACCACTCTTCCCTGTCGTCCCTGAGAGTGATAAGGAGAGTTGGGAGA
Source organism: Spermophilus citellus (assembly GCF_964194105.1). Lineage (NCBI taxonomy): Eukaryota > Metazoa > Chordata > Mammalia > Rodentia > Sciuridae > Spermophilus > Spermophilus citellus. The sequence continues at coordinate 66,828,586 of NC_138199.1, forward strand.
GTGACCTCAGATAAAGTCCAAGGCAACAAACGGGGCCGATTTCTTGAGCACAACTAAGCTCAAAGTCTCAGCTTGAATCTTGACCAAAGTCCATGGCTTGGCGTTCATTGAATAGCTAGCTGGTGTGCCTTTTCCCTTGATTTAAATAAGTGAATAAATAAATAAACTGGGAAGGGATTAAATCTCTCCCCTGTAGTATGGTAGACTGGCTAAATCAGCTTATTTCCCTTCCATGAAAATTTTAAGTACCATGTTAACAATTCTCTTTGAAAAATCCTCAGAGGAATGTTTTATCATGAAACACTAAAGAAAAAACAATCTATTTATGTTCCCACCTTAATTTTAACCTCTTTCTTAAGTGAAAAAAATTTTTTTTCCTCCTGAATTCTTGTACGTTGGGTCACTCTGAAATGGATTATTGACTAGGAAATGAGGTCACACTAAAAAAACTAATCAGCTTTAAGAAGAAAAGCCGCCGAGGACTGTTGCTCGTGGTCAGAAGCCAGTAGAATGAGGCTGGGAATTACCCAGCAGGTGAACAAGTATTTGTTGAGCACCCTCCTTGTTCAAGAGCCTTCTGGAAAGGGAGAAGTATTTGGGGGCTAAAGGTCAACAAATACTGGTTGAATCTAATGGCACTTGAAATAAGTTGCCTTTTGGAGAGTGGAAGAATTTAATTTCTGAACAGTTGATTCACTGGTCTCCGGATGACATGACTGTTTATTTGGGCTTCCTTTTATTTTGATTAAGGTCAGTAGTGCTGGGTAGAGAGTGGTACCTGCGTGTAATTAATCCCAGTGGCTCTTGGGGGGCTGAGGCAGGAGGGTTGCAAGATTGAGGACAGCCTCAAGTGACTTCGGGAGATCCTTAGCAATTTGGTGAGACCCTGCCCCAAAATAAAAAAAAAAAATAGAAAGGATTGGGAATGTGGCTCAGGGTTAAGTGCTCTTGGTTCAATTCCCAGGGTATGTATTGTCTGTGTGTATGTGTGCACATATACATGTGTGTGTAGATGGTACTATTCTTTTTGATTTTTATCTAGGTCTTCCAGCCATCTTCATCCATGGGGGCTGACCATTGGGTTCGCTGGTAGAGATACACAATTGGAAATAGCCATGTGACATAAGCCCAGCTCTAGTGGCATCTTTATTTCTTATAAATAGATTCTTAGTTCTTTCCCTGGGTTGGGTGTTCAGCTGAGGTTTTTATTGGATCCATCACCTCAGCTCCGTGTCTCCTTACTAACCTTGTAAACTGAATGCTTGTGAGCTAAGGGCAAAGTTGTTTGCTTCTTGGCTCTATTTGTAGCCATGAGTGTTTGAGAGTCTAGTCTTCGATTCCTGACTTTCAAAACCCAGTCTGCTATGTTGTGTTTATGTTTGGTCACTGAGGCTGAGTCATCCGCAGTGAGGCTAAGCCATTTCCTTTTCTTCCAGGACCACAGTCATGCTGTTTTGGAGTGCACCTTGCTACCGCAAGAGTGTCCAAGAACTAGCAGCATAGGCCCCACTTGGAGGCTAATTAGAAATGCAGAGCCCAGACCCCAGCCTTACCCACTGGTGCTATGGGGTCTCGCTAAGTTGTCCAGGAACTTGTGATCCTTCTGCCTTGGCCTCCCACCGTGTGTAGGTTTGAATCTACTATTTCATTAAGCATAAAATTCAAAGCTAATTCCTGTGTACATCCATGTGGGGACTCACACATGCTGGGCAAAATATTCTCCCACTGAGCTAGAACCCCAGCCCTAAATTTTCTTCATAAACATGTCATGACTACAATGTCAAGGGCTATATTTCCACTAAAATTTTGTTTGTTTGTTTGTTTGTTTTCTGGTGCTGGGGATTGAACCCAGGGCCTTGTGCATGCAAGGCAAGCACTCTACCAACTAAGCTATGTCCCCAGCCCTCCACTAAAAATTTTTTGAAAAAATTTTCTAACATTTAATCATGAAAATTACAAACATGTAGCAAAATGGAAAGCATTTCTACAATGACTAGCCATATACCCTCCATCTGTCTTCTATTACTGTGTTTTACATTCCGCCCCCACCCCAAATTAATTTCTATCAAGATTTCTTATGGAAATGTTAGGTAAGAGCATGGCTGTTTCAAAGAATCCTGTCATAAGGGTCTCGTTCTTCTAGAATTCACAATGAGTTTAAGGTCACATTTAATTTGGGAGTTTCTTGTGAATCAAGAGAAATTTGGGAGTGGGAGTAGGGGAGGCCTGGGATTTGGTAGAGTTGGGGGGCTGGTCCTTTTCCCACCCAGAATACTGGGTCTCAATCTTCCCATGTATACCGTGTGGGGGTTGAAAGAGGTCATCTCTGATGTTACTGCCAACCCCGTAACTATAAGTCTAGTGCAAATATTATCATCATCATTATTTTTCAGGTGGAAGAAATTGATGAACCAGTTAAATATTCAAATAAGAGGGAAAACATCTGTTGGCGTGGAAAAATGATTATTTCCTAAGCTACTGGGTAAAACACAGCTGTACTGGCGGTTTTAATTCTGTTTTCTTGTCAATTTTTGTTCTTTCAGGAAACCTTAGAGAAACCTCAACCATCTGGAACTCAGACACTCACTGGGGGCTGACTGCAGCTTCTAGAACATCCAGGTGTTCCGCAGATGACAGAATTTGTCCTGCAGTCACCAGATGGAGTCCCAGACAGATGCCAAGCTTGGGCTGCGGCTCTAACATCTCTGAATACAGAAGGACCCCCAGTGACACCGACACGTCTAGTCATCTTTATGAAGCTGCCGTGGGAAACATCTCCCCCAGTGAGTCAAGCCAAGTCGGGGGCTGCCAGTGTCCTGACTCCTGTGAATTAGGATTCCAGATGGGGCCTCGTTTCTATACTCCCCGGCATCCCCCCAGCCATCACATCTACCACCACTGCCACCAGTAGGTTCTGGAAAACTCTACTCCTAAGGGACCTGCTGCATTAAAAGTGGGCAGAGAGGAAGCGCTCGGAAGTCTCCACTGGTGGCCCGCCATCATTCCAGACAACAGGAATCTCCCCCTTGTCACCATGGGCTGGCTTTTCCTAAAGGTTTTGTTGGTAGGAGTGAGTTTCTCTGGATTTCTTTATCCCTTCATGGACTTTTGCCTCAGGGGGAAAAGGATGGGCCAGAAACCAAATATTGTGATCATTTTGGCCGATGACATGGGCTGGGGTGACCTAGGAGCAAACTGGGCAGAAACAAAGGACACTGCCAACCTTGATAAGATGGCTTCAGAAGGAATGAGGTGAGTGTGGAGGCTGCCACGCCAGCATCTCTCTGGATGACTCACCCCAGTTCTTGTAGGGGAAGGGGCAATGTAAAGCCCTTAAAAGAGCAATGGATGGGTCCACGTTGCTTTTATTAATGCGTTAATTTATTTGGGTGAAGCCAGTGCAGCGTCATGAAGAAACCCACCCACCCATTACCCACCCACCCATCCAACCATCCGTCTACCCACCCATTTACTCAACTATCCATCTACCCACCCATCTACCCATTCACCCATTCATCCCTCCACCCACCTATCTATTTATCTATCCACCCCTCCACCCATCCATCCATCCTTCCACCCACCCTTGCACCCATCTGTCCACCCAACCACCCTCCTACCCTTCAACCATCCATTCACTTACCCATTTACCCATCTATCCATTCACCCATCTATCCATCTATTCATCCATCCATCCACCCACCCATCCATCCACCCAGCCATCCATCTATCCATCCATCCATTTATCAGATGACATTGTATATGTACATATTAGGAGCTATAGAGGTAAACAAGATAAAAATTCTTGCTCCCATTTACTCACCATCTGGCAGATGACACAGGTTAAAAGGAAGGTGAGAATTACAACTGACACTGGGCATGGTGGTGCATGCCTGTAATCCTAGTGGCTCGGGGGGCTGAGGCAGGAGGATCTCTAGTTTAAAGCCAGCTTCAGCAACTTAGCAAGGCCCTAAGCAATTTAGTGAGACCCTGTGTCAAAAATAAAACAGAAAGGGCTGGGGATGTGGCTTAGTGGTTAAGTGCCCCTGAGTTCAATCCCTGGTACCAAAAAAAAAAAAAAAAAAAAAAAATTCAATTGAGTCTTACATGAATCTGAATCTGGAGTCTTTTGGATCCCAGAGGGCAGGATGTAGAACCCAGCCTGGGGACACAGGGAGAAGATGGCATTTGAAGAGCAACCGAGAGCCAGTGGGGCACACATCTGTGTAAATAGATGGGACTGACAATTAAGGCTAACATTTAAGTCATGCTGAATTAATTCTGAGGGACCACAAGAGGGGAGACTGTTGAGCAGTGGGCCAGAGTGTTCATAACGGCCACTGCAGATTTTTGCTCAGACCCCTGGCTTCCTTCCCCACCTAGATGGAGAACGAGTGTCAGAGCTTTCTGACGTCTGTATTTTTTGCCCTGGGCAGATGTGGATCTGATTGGCCGGCTTGTTTCCTATCTGCACTGGGTTAAACTCCCACCCTGGCTCAGCCGTCCGCCTGGCCGCTCAGGAGAACATGGGACATCTCCACAGGGTTCAGCCACTTATGTCCCTGAACTTAGAGCTTTCCCCCATAAGTAGGGACAATGGCATTTCCTCTCTCCTCCTGCAACCTCCTCCTCGCCTCAGCCCAGGAGAACTTTCTAGAATCACTCCTCTATTTCCAATCCTTCACAGACATTTTGTGTCTTAAGGATAAAGTCCATCTGTCCATTTATCAGATGACGTCGCCTATGTGCGTATCAGACACACTGTACAGTGTCTCACCAGCTGGTTTTCATCTCCATCCCTCCGTCTTCCCCATCTTGGGCTCTTCTTGCCTCCCCCTGGACGGGCCCCGCCCCACCCCTCTGTGGTGGGTTCTTCTGGGGTACTGTCCACATCCTCTGCTGCTTAGGTCTCACGTCCTTCAGGAGAGGTGTCCTCAATGCCTAAGGTACACCTAAGGGCGTCCCCTGCCCTGACCTACTTAACGTGGTGACTGTTTATGCATCTGACCGCCTGTGTTGGGTTGAAGAGCATCCACTCCCACCACCCATGTCCACCCAGGACCCCCGAATGTGACCTCATTTGGAAACAGGGTCATCTTTGTGAATACAATTAGTGAAAGACCTTAACGATATCATAATGAATCTAGGGGGTGGGACCAAAATCCTAGGGCCCTGATAAGAAGAGGAGAGGACACTGGAGGAGAAGATCCTGTGAAGGGGGGACGGAGCTGGCAGGGACGTGTGGGTCTACGCCAGGGCTGCCTGCAACAGCGTTGAGTCTCCCTCCGTCCCTAGGGGGACCAGCCCCGCTGATGTCTTGATTGCAGACCCCTGGCCTCCCACTGTGGTGCGAAGCCTCCCAGTTGTCATATGTTACGGCAGCTGCCGAAAACTTCCAGTTCTGGGCTGCAGGAGGAAAAGTAGTGTGTGATCCCGCCTCCCCCCCCCCCCCGTCCCCCGCCCCCTTAGGTCCCTAGCAAGAGCACAGAACCTCCCACAGATGAAGCAGTTAACAAACAGCTGATCATCAGTAAATGAGCTGAAACGTCACCTCAAGTGTTGCAGGTAGGAGCTTCTCTTCTGGGGAGACAGTTAGCCCAGATGACCACGTTTACCAGCCTCAGAGACCTGGGTTGCCAAATGTGTAAGAACTTCTGAAACTTTCCGTTTCAAGCAGGGTTCGTGGAGAGAGAACCAGGCCCGTTATTTCAGTTGTGATCTGGGAGGGTGGACATTGTCCTCCTGAGCTGTCCCCACCAGCACACTCGTCCTGAGCAGAAAGGGTGTCTCAGAGTCAGGCCCAGTTTGGTGGGCTTTCCTATTTACCTTCCTTTATGAGTGTATTCTGTCCGTCGGGGCCCGTGACAGTGGCCAGGTGTGCTGCCCCCCAGCCTCTGAGGTCAATGTGTTTTCATTCTGTGCATATTGCTCACAGGAAAGCTGAACTTCCTGTGAGGCTGCGGAGTGATTTGTCGCTGGCTTCTTCCCCTGCCTGCTCCTGGCCAGTGGGGAACCATGAACTCTTGTGCCAAACAGGGCTGAGGTGTGACTTGAGAAAGTGTCTTTCCTGTTGTTCCTTTTCATTAGAGTGTTGTGTTCCTAGGACTGCAGGTACTAATTACTACAGGTTGGCTGGCTTAAAACAGCATTAACCCAGCCAGGCCTGTCATCCCAGCAACTCGGGAGGCTGAGTCAGGAGGATCTGAAGTTCAAGGTCAACCTCAGCCACTTAGGCCCCAAACCACTTAGGGAGACCCTGTCTCAAAATTAAAAAAGAAGAGGGCTGGGGATGTAGCTCCGTGATAAAGCACCTTGGGTCAATCCTCAGTACCAAAAAAAGAAAAAACGCTAATCCAGCCTTTCAGAATGCAGGAGGTCCAAATCAAGATGTCCACAGGGGGTGGTCCCTTCTAGAATCTCTAAGGAAGAATCTGTATGTGCCTCTGTCCTTGCCTCTCTCCTAGCTTCTGCTGCAGGCTAGAAGTCTTGTCTTGCAGACTCCAATCTCTACTTGGTTGTCACATGATGTTCTGGTGTGACAGTGTCCACATCTCCCTCTTCTAATAAAGATACCAGTCGGTGGACTTAAGATCCACCCTCATCCCGTCTGACCTCATTTCATCTTTATCGTATCTGCAAAGACCCTGTTCCAACTGAGGTCACAGTCCCAGGTCCTAGATTGGCATGATCTTTGTGGGAAATCATCATCCAACCCAGTACCATCAACTATACCACATAATCTCTGTTCCTGTGCTCCTAACATAGTCGGTAATGCAGTAGGTGCTCAATAAATGTTTGCTGCCTTGAAGAGTAAATCTCTTGCTTAAGAGGGCAGACTCTGGGGCCAGAGGGCTTGGCTTTAAATCCTGACTCTGTGTGACCTTCACATACTTGCTTTCCTCTCCTGTCAATGGGGACAATGACAGCACGTCCCTCCTAGGATGTGGCGAGGCCTGTAGTAGACATGGATACGTGTTGGCTGTGGTTTTTTTTTGTTATTGTTATTAGAAGCCATGCCCATTTGGATTGCCGTGCATTCGACTCGTCAGCATGAAGAAAGGTCTAAATGACAAGTCATGGAAAGTGAATGTGGAGTTCTGGAGACAGGTCCCTGTCGGTCCCCACGTGGGTGCACATGGGGGAACACCTGTGCTGTAGTCCACGCAGCAGCGCGATGACAGCTGAGCCTCGCGGAGTGCTCAAGGTACCCAGCCTGGGCATCAACCCGTTTAATTCTTGCTCTCACCGTGCCCGTCTCTTATTAGATAGGCGAGGAAATGGAGGGTGGGTCGCTCACCCAGGGTCGGTGAGGGACTAAGCCAATACTGAAGCCCAGTTTCCCTCATTTTAGAGCCTCGTCCTCTAAGAGTTGGGAGGAATCGGGGAATGAGCGTGGAGGCTTGGGGACTGGCGAAGGTTGGAATCTCAGCACTTCCTCTGCCTTGGGTGCTTGTGGAAGGATTTCGTGCCGTGCCTTTATGAGGCCATCTGAGAAATATGTTAGAGATGTCAGTCATTGGGAAAGTTGATGGAGCTGTCGTCAGAAGGCCCAGCCTGCGGGGATGTGCTTGCTGCCTTTGTAGACGTCTGCGCTCTTACCCCACTGACGCCCCTTCATCTCCAAGCTCCTCTTTATTCTCCTACCATTGCACTTATTTCTGTGTCTAGAAAACCTGCCTTCCCCTGCCCCAGGGCCTCTACGGTGGCTGTTCCTCTCACCGCCAGCTCACTGGTTTTGTCTGACTGGTCTCTTCTCATCCTTCTGGTCTCCTCTCCACTCAGACGCCACGCCTGACCCTTTCTCCATGACTGCCTCCTTCCCATACGTGCCCTTCCCTCTTTCTCCTGCCCACCCCCTTGTGTTTTTGGTACTGGGGACAAACCCAGGGGCATTTTACCACTAAGCCTGGCTAAGTTGCTGAGGCTGGCTACCAACTTGTGACCCTCCTGCCTCAGCCTCTGGGATTGCAGCCTTGCGCCTCCCATCTGCCCCTCCCACCGGGCCCTGCTTTGCTATTGAAATGATCTTCTGTGCTCCTCTGCTACCTGTTTCTCACAGTAGAGGGTCAGCCCTCTCAACGTAATGTTTGTTCACGCATCTGTGCTCCTGGACTTGAGCTTCTAGCTTCTAAGCTGTTAGCCACAGCTTGGGATCTGGAACCAGACTGCCGGGGTCTGTTGGTGGCTGGCTGTGGGGCGCTGGGCTAATTACTAGACTTGCTGGGCCTCAGCGTGTTCCTCCTACAGTTGAACGATGACGGCACTTACGTGACAGTGTGGTTGGGAGGAGCAGATGAGTAGGTGTCTTCCGGGAAGGGAGAAGGAACAGTGATGGTGAGAGGGGTCCTGACACCCAGGCCAGATGCTGCACTCATTTGAATGGCTGGTTCAGAAGGGAAGCTGAGGTGGGGGTGTGCTGGCACTTACCTACATCGTCCGCCACAGGACTTTGCACCTTGCTCTCACTTCCTCCCTGCTCCCCCCTCCCTGCCCCCCCCTCCCTGCCCCGTTCAAGTCAGTGCTGCTGCCGGGAGTTCCAGGCAGTGGCTTCAAGGATCAGTGCTCATCCAAAGGTCAGAGGCTTCCCTGGACTTGAGGCTGTTTCTAAAAAGGGCCTTTAGGAATGAAATGAGCTGTCAGTTCGAACACCTGGTTTGGTTTGGTTTCTCTGTTCTCAGAACTGACTTTTTTTTTTTTTTCTTTCTGGTACTGGGGATTGAATCTAGGGGTGCTCTACCACTGAACCACATCCCCAGTCCTTTGAATTTTTTTAAATTTTTTAAAATTTTAAGATATCATCTCACTTAATAGCCGAGGCTGGCCTTGAATTTAGGATCCTCCACCTCTGCCTCCTGGGTAGCTGGGATTTTAGGCATGCGCCACCGCACCTGGCTCAGAATGGAGTTTGGCGAGAATTCATCCTCCCTCTTATATCTCAGGACTCTTTTTCTGAGCCACCCTGCCTCGAGAATTTGGTAGTAACCAAAGGAGGGTGTGAAGCCAACTGGCATCTGCCCTACAGGGGACTTGGGGGAGGTCTGGCTTTGGGTGATGTCTGCTGCACTCTCTGGGAGTGGGACAGAAAGGACATTCTGAACAAGACTGATATTATCAAGAAAAGGACCCTCCCCCAATCATAGAGAAAAGGAACCCAGACGCAGGGCTGGGAGGACCCCGGCTGGGGAGAGGTCCTCTCGTCCTCTGAGTGTCACTGTTAACTCTGGGTTGTTTGCCTTCTCCTTGTGAGCTTCCGGCTCTGAGGTCAGGCCCCTTTCCGTCTTTGCACGTGAGTAAATAGGTCAAGTAGATGTAAAAGTCCCCCGGTGACCACCTATCAACTGGGGAAAGGCACAGGCTCAGCTAAAGAGGCAGCAGGGTTTTGTCTTGTGGCTGTTTAATAGATGGGGACGTGGGGACATGCAGAAACACAGTGACCCACATGGTAGCCAATCAGAGAGAAAAGGAACTGAAATATTAACCAGCGGGGCCGTGGTGCCGGCCTGCCTAGCCTGCAGGGTCAAAGGCGACTGCTGTCCTCGGTCTTCTTTTAAGCCTGTCATGGGACAATGAATCTCTGCTAAGGACCTGTCAGGAGACAGATGTGGGGAGACCCCAGCCAGCTCTGCCCTTCAGAGACATAAGTCCTGGTGGCAAATACAGACAAGAGGCCCACCTTGAGATGCAGGCGGGGGCAGGAGCTCTCTGCATCTCCTGCCCCTGGAGCTCTCCCGTCACACGGATTGGACGTGACTGACTTGACGGATCTAGCGAGGCTCTCATGCTCTCACATGTTGTTTCCCGGGAAGAAAGACAGAGCCTCGGTGCTGGCCTTCTCGCCTTCTGGATGGCAAAGCCCAGGGAGAGAGGCCATGTGAAAGATGGCGCTTTGGGGCTCCAGGAGGGGACAGGCATTTCCATCCGGCAGAGCCAAGGGGGCCTCTGTAAAGACCATCTGTTGGGACCTGAATGCTGAGACCTTAAGATGGTCAAAATTACAGATGGGGAGGGAAGGGTGCCCTAGGCAGCCCGGAGAGCCGGACGGAAGGCCTAGAACGGAAAGGTGCTGTTCACTTATCGGATATTCGGGGAGCCTCCCTGAGCACTGTCCTAGGTGCTGGGGACACATCTAAACAGAAGCCCAGGCTCTCCCTGGCTTGAGGCTGAGTGTGGCTGGGCCAGGGGGCATGACAGGCCTGACTGATGGGTGGAGCAGCTGGTGAAAGGTGTCGTGTGCATGCTTAAGTCTTTGGGCTTGATCCTGAAGGCCGTGGGGAACCCGGCAAGACTCAGGTCCTTGGCCTGCATTGGACATGGATTGTTCTGGCACACTGGGATGATCCCAAATGGCAACTGAGGGGCGGGGTATCACGGAGCCCTCCAGGGTGGCTTCACTTGGGGTGGTGGTGGTGCAGAGAGGTGTCAGGTCCAGGAGGCACGGGAACGCCGTGGTGTTTTCTTTGCTGTGTCCTTTGGGTGTGAAGATACATACACCCACCACAGGAAAGGAAAGAGCACGGGGGATCTGCCAAGGACCGGGAATCCTGTTTTGGGAAGAGCCGGGGCACTAAGCGGATAAATGGATAAGTGACAAAACACTCCAGATTCACTGTTTGCTACCACATTTGCTCGTACTTGACAAAGGGCCGATGGCTGGTTGGTCCCGCGACTCCCTGTAGCAGCCTTTGAAGAACAAAACAACTATCGTCCCATTGAACAGAAAGCAACATGGAGTCTGTACCCTGCTGCTTGTCCATCTGTCTAAGTCATGTTAGCATCTTCCCATTGACCCCTGCCCCACCCTGTCCCTCGACGCACACAGGCCGCAGCCGACGATTCCTAAAAACTGTTTCCACCTCCAGGCCTTTAAATTATGAATGGAGCAAGAATGGATTTTATTCCAGTCACATAGCAATTTAGAGAGTGGCCACAGAGAGCCTCATCATCTACTTTAGATTCTTTGTAAATGAAGGCTGGACGCGCTTAACTTCGCAATGTGATGTCTCTCCAGGGCTTTCGCGGCGGCCTCTCCGGCGCGAGCCTCCCCTGGTTCTAATACACGTAATTTATGCAATGGCAAGTTGCTCTGGCCTCCGTCTGGCTGTGTCTTAATTTGTGCTGATTTCCTTGTTAACAGGCTGCTGTAATGTCTGGCTCAGGGTTTCCAGTGCTGCTTTACAATGTATTCTCAGGCTTTAATGAGGACCCCTGTTGGTGAACTGGCCTGAGCCTGCCCAGATAGATTTGGGGAAAAACAAGAAAGCTTTCCAAATAACAAGGCAATTTTAGTGCTTATTAATTAGTCCTCACCAAATGGAGACAGTGGCCGGGAGAGGGAGGAGAAGGTATGTACGGCTCGGCGTTCACTTTTTTTTTTTTCTTTTTTTGGTACTAGGGATTGAACCCAGGGGCGCTTTACCATGGAGCCACATCTTGAGACCCTTTAAAATTTCATTTTACTTATTATCTTTTTTTTTAATTTTTAGTGTTTTAGATGTATAATAACTTTATTTATTTATTTTATGTGTTGCTGAGGATTGATCTCAGCGCCTACATGTGATAGGCGAGTGCTTGCCACTGAGCTACAACCCCAACCCTAAAATTTTATTTTGAGACAGGGTCTCACTAAGTTGCCTAGGCTGGCCTCAAACTTGGGGTCCTCCTGTCTCCATCCCCAAATAACTAGGATTACAGGCATGGGCCGCCACACTCAGCTATAGTTCAGTTATTAAGGCTGCACATTTTGGGGGGAGGCTGGTGAGTGGGTAATGTCAAGGCTTTCCAAAGACCTGGAAGTAAAGGAAATAAGATTTTTCTGAGAGTTAAGCTATGAACTTTAACACACCGCAGGGAAGAAATCAAGCCCTAACTTCGTCAGCTTATGTGATTATGTGAAAAATGAGCCAACACATTTTTTCCAATTAAACAACCTGAGTTTCTCTCTTGGAGCCTTGTTTGTTCATTTACCAGATACTTCAGGGGCAGGCCTACCCCCACTCCCTGCCTGGGGCTTCAGACAGAGCCCGAAGCTCCATCCTTATAGAATTTATAGTTTGCAAAGCAGCTCAAGGCTCCATCTTTCCACAGTGATAAGGTTGATGGCATTAGTATGTGAGAGATCCCCAGGGCAGAAGTTAAAAACAGGGGAGCCGGGATAAAATTCCAGCAAGGTAAGGTTGTCATTGCCCAGGTGTATTAGTCAACTCAGGCTGCTATAACAAATATCTTACCCTGGGCAGCTTATTTGTTTCTGTGCTACCAGGGAATGAACCCAGGTGTGCTTTACCAGCGGGCAACATTCCCAGGCCTTTCTATATATATATATATTTTTTTTTTAAATTTTGAGACAGGGTCTCACAAAGTTGCTGAGGCTGGACTTGAACTTGCAATCTTTCTGTCTCAGCCTCCCAGATCATGGGGATTATAGGCATGCACCACTGTGCCTGGTCAGATGGGGGGCCCTAAACAATAGATATTTATTTCTCACGGTTCTGGAGGTTGGAAATCCAAGATCGGGGATCAGGGTGTCAGCCTGGTTGGGTTGTGGTGAGCATTCTCTTCTGGCTTGCACCACCTTCTTGGTATAGTCCCACATGGCAGAGACAGAGAGTCCTCTGGCTCCCCCAACCCCGCCCCTTTCTCTCCGTGATGCTGGGGATCAAACCTAGGGCCTTGCCCCTGTGCTGTACCACTTTCTTTCTTTTTCTTTTAATGATGGTACTCATCATGTTACCACATTGGTGGTCAGGGCTGCCATGTATGAGTTTTTGGAGAACGAAACATTTAGTCCATAGCACCAAGCAAGAAGAAATGACAGTCAGTAGTCTCTGAGGCCAGGTGTGGTGGCACACACCTCTAATCCCATGGACTTGGGAGCCCAAGGCAGGATGATCACAAGTTCAAGGCCAGCCTTAACAATTTAGTGAGGCTTAGTGGTAATGTGCCTCTTGGTTCAATCCCCAGGGCCAGGATGACAAAAAGAAAAGAAAAGGAAAGGAAAAACATAGCCTTTGAGTATCTCAGACCCATGGTCAGAAATCGATCCACAGTGGACAAAAGTCCCTTTGACCGCCGAAAACTTCTTCTCCACAGTCCACTTGAAGGCCTCAGCATGAATGAACTTCAGCCTTGCCAAGGCGACCCGTGGACTCTGACTTCCTGTTTAACTTCTGCTCAGGAAGAAAACATGTTGACCACGCTGACACCCTGCCCCGGTGTCGTCCTGGGGAGTCAGCTGGGCCTGGCATTCCTGTGTCTTTCTCAGGCTTCACGTGGTTCGTGTGCCTGTGAGTCAGGCTGTCAGGGGCTGGCACCTGCAGGAATGAGTCTCAGAGCCTCCCAGCCAAAGACTGGCTCCTGTAACACGATGACCTAGTTAATGTGACATCCTATGTGGGCGGCTCTGTCGTGGAGAGAGTGTGGGGGTTTGGATTGGCTGGGCCTGGGTTCCAGTTCTAGCTCTGTCATCTGTTTGCTGTCTCCGGTCTCCGCACAGCTTCGAGGTCAGACAGGCCTTGATGTGAGATGCAGCTGCACTCACACCAGCCTCAGCTTCCTGATCTATAGAATGGGAATTTGGATGGCTTTTTTTTTTTTGGAGAGAGAGAAGAGAGAGAGATAATTTTTTAATTTTTTAATATTTATTTTTCAGTTTTCGGTGGACACAACATCTTTATTTTATTTTTATGTGGTGCTGAGGATCGAACCCAGTGCCCCGTGAATGTCAGGCGAGCGTGCTACCGCTTGAGCCACATCCCCAGCTCAAATTTGGATGACTTTTTAAGAAGGTTTCTTCTTCTTCTCCTTCCCCCCATTCCCCCCTTCCTCTTCCTCTCCTCCTCCTCCTCCTTTTCTTTTGGCACTGGGGATTGAGCTCAGGGGTGCTTGACCACTGACCTCCATCCTCGGCTCCCCACCCCTACCTTTTCTTTTAATTTGGAGAAAGGGTCTCACTAAGTTGCCCAGGCTGGCCTTGAACTTGAGATCTTCCTGCCTCCACCTCCCCAGTCACTGGGATTTACAGGCCTGTGCCTCCATGCCCAGCCAGATTGTTTTACAAATTAGAAGAAATACATTCACGCATCCCTTAATAGAGATACATGCTGAGAAATGGGTCCTTAGGTGATTTCCTTGTTGCGTGACTATCATAGAGTGTCCCCACCCTAGCCAAGATGGCCACAGCATCACTAGTCATTTAAATAGGAGTACTGTCAAGTAAACGTTCTTCAGCAAGGTGTGACTGTATGCATCAGATGATTAGGGTGGGCTGGGTACAAGCTTGGAGGTGGAGCACTTGCCTAGCATGTGTGAGGCCCTGGGTTCCATCAGCAGCTGGGCACAGAAAGATGCTGAGGGTGAAGCTGTTTGATAAGTGGCTACGGTTCACTGCTGTAAGAAAAACTGAAGCTGAGTGCCTGTTTGTCCTTTAGGTCTCCGCCTCCCCTGCACAAGCACACACCTGTCAGACCGTCTTGAGCCTGTGTGCTCCCTGGCATCTCGTCCACAAAATACACCCTCCCCTGCTGAACCGAGGGTGAGCTGAGAAGGGGCTCAGCCGCTCACGGTCACATCCCAGGCTCCTGTCCAACTTCACCTCCAGGGCAAGCGCTAGGACTCTGGTTGTAAGTGACAAAAGCCCAGCTTGGCCTGTGTAAGCAGCAAGGGGGACAAGACTGGCTCGGGAACTCAGTCCTGCAGAGAGCTTTTAGTCTGTGCTCATGTTGGGGGAAGATGAGGGTCCCACCCTTTGGGGTGACACCGTTCTAGCTGGAGGGGCAAAAAAAGGGCTGCTCCTCACTCTCTGATTCAGCAGATCCTGGGTTTGGATTCTGAATAGCCCTGTTTGGGTCTTGGGTTGTGGACCTGGTTGCCCAAAATGGGAGGTTGTGCTTCCTGATCAGCTGGGGAGGGCAGCCCCACCCGTCCCACAGAAGGGTCTGTGACCGAGGATGGTGCTTATGTCTGCCCTCTGAGGAGTGTCTGCATTAGACCCAGAGAAGGGTCCTGGACGGCAGAAATCAAAGGCGAGGGTCACCAGTGGGGACAAGGGGGGCCTCTGTGACAGTGGTAGGTTTTTGAGGCCAGGTAGGAATCTGGAAGGGCAGAGCACCCTGGGCCGAGGCCCGCAGAGGCAGGGTGCTGAGCCAGAGGGGGCGTGGGGCGTGGGGGAGGGGCAAGAGCCCCCCAGGTGGAGCGGCTCTTCCACAGTGTTAGCTCCCCAGGGCTGCTGCACTCCAATGGAGTGGTCTCGAAACAGTGACCTCCCTCACGCTGAAGGCTAGAGTTCAAGACCCCGGAGCAGCAGAGCCACACTCCTACCAAGCTCAGGGAGTGTCCCTTTCTTCTTCCAGCTTCTGGTGGCCCCCGGGTATTTTATTTTATTTTGAATATTTATCTTTTAGTTTTAGGTGGACACAGTATCTCTACTTTCTTTTATGTGGTGCTGAGGATCGAACCCAGTGCCTCACACATGCCAGGCCAGTGCGCTACCACTTGAGCCACATCCCGAGCCCATCCCCGGTATTTTGTGGCTTGAAGCAGCATTATTCCAATCTTCGGAACTTCTTCCCTCTGTCTGACTCTGATGTCCTTTTCTTTCTTTTTAAAACTCTTTTTAGTTATTCATGACAGTGGAGTGTGTTTTGACATATGATACATACATGGCTATAACTTCCCATTCTTGTGGTTGTACACCATGTGGCGTTTCACGGGTGGCATATTCAGACATGAACATGGCAAAGTTCTGTCTGATTCATTCTACCATCTTTTCTGTGCCCGTCTCCCCTCCCTTCCCTTCATTCCCTTTGCTTAATACAGTGAACTTCTGCCCTCCCCCCTCTTACTGTGTGTTAGCATCTGCATATCAGAGAGAATATTTGACCTTTGGCTTTTGGAGATTGGCTTATTTCACTTAGCATGATAGTCTCCAGTTCTATCCATTCACTGGTAAATGCCATAATTTTATTCTTTAAGGCTGAGTAATATTCCATTGTGTATGTATACCACAATTCCTTTATCCATTCATCTATTGAAGGACACCAAGTTTGGTTCCATAGCTTAGCTATCAAGAATTGAGATGCTGTGAACATGGGTGTGGCCGTGTTACTATAGTATGCTGACTTTCAAGTCCCTGGGGATATGCCAAGGAGTGGGATAGCTGGGTCAAATGGTGGTTCCATTCCAGGTTTTCTGAGGAATCTCCATACTGCTTTGCAGAGTGGTTGTACCAATTTGCAGTCCTACCAGCAATGTATGAGTGTACCTTTTTCTCTACATCCTGGCCAACATTTATTGTTATTTGTATTCTTGATAATTGCCATTCTGACTGAAGTGAGATGAAATCTCAGTATTGTTTTAATTTGCATTTCTCGATGGCTAGAGAAGTTGAACTTTTTTTTTATATAATTATTGATGATTGTATTTCTTCTTCTGTGAATTATCTGTTCAGTTCCTTTGCCCATTTGTTTTATTTAATATATTGTTGATTGGGTCATTTGTTTTTGGCTATTAAATTTTTTGAGTTCTTTATAAATCCTGCACCTGTCTGAGGTGCAGGTGGTAGGGATTTTCTCCCATTCCGTAGGCTCTCTCTTCATGATCTTGATTGCTGACTCTTGTGTCAGCAATCGGTATCCTTCTCCAGTCTCTCCCCTCTTCAAGGACTCACTAACTTACTAGACCTTCAAATGATTTTTTTTTTTTTTTCATTTTGAGACAGGGTCTTGCTAAGTTGCTGACAGCCTTGCTCGGTTGACCTTGAACTTGTGATCTTCCTGCCTCAGCCTCCCAAGTTGCTGGGATTCACCGTGCTGCACTCAATGACCCTATTTTGAAATAAGGCCACGTTCTAAAGTTCTGGGGGTTAGAACTTGAGCAGCTTTTTGAGGGACATGGTCTAACCTATCGCGGTCAGCAGTGGCTCCAATGGCTGAGAAGGTAGTTTAAGGCAGGGCATGGGGTGGTGGGTCATGAATCACCGAGGACGGGAAGGGGAGCTGACTGGCCTGGTTGGTGTGCTAGAATGAGTTAGAGACAGTGATCTGGACAAGGACCAGGTGGCCCTGGGTAGCATCATTGGGATGAAGTGAATGAGGGGCCGCTGTGTCGAGTCTCGCTCCAGCGTTGGTTCAGGTCTGAACCCAGGTGCGTGCGTCATGCCTCTGGCCTCCCGTCCCTCTGCCTCCTGGGACTTTCTTTATCTCCTTTGCTGGGGCTCCTCGGGGGTGGGCTCTGGTGTCGGCAGAGAGGGTCGTGGTTTCTTCCCTGCCGCTGCCCAGCCGGCCCTGCTGTGGTCGTCTGAACTAAACCAGAGCCTCCCAGGTGAGGGTGGAGATGAACGGAGTCGTGTGTGTGTGTGTGTGTGTGTGTGTGTGTGTGTGTGTGTGTGTGTGTTGGGGGCAGACAGACCAGCCAGGGGAGGAGTGTCCCATGGTGGCTTCGGGTCCACGCATCCGGTTGCTGCAGAGACCATCTCTGGTGTCGGCAGAGAACCCACGTAAGCCGGCCGGCGTCACCGCCCTGGACAGCCCAGCTTTCGGGGTAGAGCGCCAGATTCCAGCTGCCCTTGGAGAAGCCGCTTTCCCTGGTTCTGGAACCGGACCCCAGGGCCGAGGAGGGACTAAGTCCACCCCCCCCCCCCCCCGCCCTGCTAGACAAGGGGGCAGCAGGGCACGCAGCAGGGAGCTGCGTCTCTGAACAAGATAAGGTCTGATAAGACAAGGGCAAGAGACAACATAGATCAGGGAGTGACCTGGTCAGGGAAGCGTCTCCGAAGAGGTGAAATGTGGACTGAGACCCAGGGGACAAGAAGGGGCCAGCCACGTGGAGACCAGAGCAAAGTGTCTGGACAGGACCCGAGAGGAGCCCGAGGCAGGAAGGAGTCGGGGTGTTGTAGGAAGAGCCGCTGCGACGGAGGGCCGAGGGGAAAGAGCTTTGGGAACGTGAGGTTGACGTCAGACGGGGTCCAGAGCCTTGGGGTGGCAGGTCTCCACTTTCCTGTTGTCATGTCACACATGGAAATTGGTGACATTTGTGCTCCTTTTCAAGGGCTTCCATTGAGTGTCATGATGTGAAGGTGGCCCACCTTGGGGCTCCAGATGGGCTGTCTGGTGCCCACTCCTGGGGCTCCCATACTGTGTGCAGAGAGGACTGCTTTCCCTGGAGCCAGAGCTGGTATAGGACAGCCTTGGCACCCCCTGGTTGCTCTGGGCCCCCTGATTGCCCGGTGCTGAGAGGAACACTAACCCATGCCCCGTGGGGGCCTCTCTGATGCCCTGGTTCCCTGGCTGAGAAGTTCTGATGGAAGGTCCTGTGACCATGGAAATAACTTTGGACTCACTTTGATTGCAGTGAGAACTCATTAGAGGGTTTCCAGCCGGGGCTAATGCTAGCTGCTGGCATTTATAAAGGGCGCTTTGGCTGCTCCGTGGAAAATCGGGGGCGAGGGGAGCTGGCCCCGCTCCAGACCACGGTGTGCATGGTGGCCCTGGGAAGACAGAGTGGAGGTGGAAGTCACAGCTTGGGTTAGGACATGAATTCTTAGGTAGGTGGAGAGCAGAGGGTCATTTGTAAGTGGAGTCGATGGGACATGCTAACAGTTTGGCTGTGGGAAGGGACAGGGGAGAGGGAAGGACAGATCACACTTGGACTTGAGGAACTGGGTGGGACCTGGTGTTGTCTCCTGAGACGGGAAGCTTGCTAAAGCCGGAACAGATGTGCAGAAACGGGTAAAGAGGAGAAGACCCACTTACTGGCTGGCCAAGGAAGCTGCCACCTGCCACGTGGGGGTGATGTCTGGGGCTGCAGGACCAACAGGAGTTTACTCCCTGGCTCTGGGAAGTCCTGGCTGGGTCCTGGCTGACACCGTTGTGCAGGGCCATCTTTATGAGCCTGCGGCCGAGGCAGGTGCGGAGAGACCTGCCTGGTTTTCTACTGTGCCGTGGCCGTGTTGAAATGCTCAGGATGTTCCAATACGGGGTCCTGGTTTTCATCTGGTCCCGGGTCCTGCATGTTGTGCTGCTGCGGTGGGTAAAGTGGTGGTTCCCGGGAGCTTGGCCGTCCCTCAGAACTACAGATCCTAACGGGAACGAGTCCAAGGGTGACAGATGCACATGGCTTAACCTATGTGAAGTGCCCGGAGGAGCCCTGGGGTGCAGGAAGAGTTCAATTAGCATCAGCTGAGAGTGATGAGGATTAGCAGAAGGACCACGGGGAGTGTGAGCGAGGAGGGTCCTCGTGCTACAGCCTCGAGGGGCACGGAATAGACAAGAGGGGACAGAAGAGCGGGTGGAGCCGCGGGCGGAGCCGGGGCTGGATGCTAAGGAGAGCTGGTGTCTAACTAGAACACAATCCAGGGCCCAGGATCTTGCCCCAGGGGTTTGGTCCCTGTGGTTCCCGGATGCTTGAAAGAAACCTGTGCCTGGGAAGGTCACCTCAGGCACCTGGAGATTCAGAGAAGAAACACAGGACGGGGTCCTTGCAAGCCCCCAGACTCAGGGCCAGGAGGGAGGTACCGGCGGGCAGCGGTGTGGAGCTGGAGCTGGGGGCCCGCGGCTCCCTGGGGCTCCGGAGTGACCCTCACTCGGCTCCTGCAAACCTGGTGGTGCTCAGTGGCCCAGATGCCCTCCCTGTCCCCATTCTGTCAGACGGAGGCACCGCCTGGCCGCCTCCAGGAGTGTGGCTTCAGGGGCCGGGCCGGCTTCCAGAAGCACAGGGCTGGGATCTCAGCGTGATTTCCGTGTACCAGGAGGATGGCCCTTCTTTGCTGCTTGTCACCTTGAAAAATGGTGTCAGGGTGTCACTGGAGAAGAGATGTCACCACAAGATGGTCTGAGGAGTTCCCTGATGGGGGGCTGGGGAACTGGGGGGAGACCAAGGAGAAGTGGGGTCCTTGGTGAACATGAGGGGAAAGAGCTTCAGCACCCATGTTTGATTTAGGAAAGCAGATGCAAATTCAAGGGGGTACGTGGGCGCTCTCTCTCTCTTGCTCTCTCTTTTTGTCACTGAGGCTTGAGCCCAGCACAGTGCTTTACCACTGAGCCATATCCCCCACCCTTTACTTTTTATTTTGAGATAAGGTCTCCCTAACTTGCTGAGGCTGGCCTCAAACTTGGTGATCCTCCTGCTTCAGCCTCCTGAGTTGCTGGGATTACAGGCGTGAGCCACCATGCCCAGCAGAATTCAGGGTGAATGCAGAGAATGGAGAGAGGGGGGGGGGAGGGAGGGAGGGAAAGGTGGGGGGGAGGTAGGCTTTTGAGATTCCTGGTTCTGCTTTTAGAGGAAACAGTGAGGGGTAGGCATGGGGAGGTACGTGGGGATGAGCTTACAGTCTGGTCATTCTTAGGATCTTTAGCTGACATAGGCTCCATTATCTGATCAATATTGATACAATATTAAAAGTCCTCTAAATTATACGTTTCTTAAAATATCCTATTTCTCTTTGCTTAATGTATTCGTTGCTGGGCTAATAAATAGTGTCCAGGGTAATTTTAATTAGTGGGGGACTTTATAGGCACTCTGAGATTTACAGATTTCCCAGAAACTTGGGAGTGACGGGCCCAGGAGGGAGGCTGGCTTGGTGAGTGGTCTGGGGGACCTGACGGCGTCTGTGCTAGCCCTTACTTTCTGTCCCTTTCTACCTATTTCTTTCATTTCTCTGTCCTGAGGGAATTAACCCACCGCCTGGGGCCGAGGCCTGGGTTTCTGTGGCAAGACTTGCTGTGTTCTAGAGCAGCAGAGAAGGTGACATTTGACAGCCCCTGTTCTGTGCTGTGCTGGGTTCGAGCACCACCCGGTGAGAGCCGGACGCCGTTTTGCTGACTGACAGCCTGGCCCCACGCTTAGCTGCGGGTGACAGCCGTGTGCTCAGAGCTGGGATTCTGTGGTCGGAATCCAGGCCCCTCTGGATGGGCAGTTGTCCTTTCCATACTGAGTCGTCTGCGTGGCTCCAGGGATTCAGCCAGCAGTGGTCAGGCCTTGCTCCCAGGGCTGTCATCTCCATGGCAGCGGCCTCCTGTGGGGTCACATGACGAAGCACCTGCAGAGGCCCTCTCAGCATGAAGACCTCAGGGGAGTCCCACTTTTTTTTTTTCTTAAGTTTTTTTTTTTTTTTTTTTTTTTTTTGCGGTACTAGGGCTTGAACCCGGGTTTGTTCTATCACCAGGTCACAGTTGAACCCAGGAGTGTCGAGTGCCTGAGCCACATGCCACCCCCACCCCACCATGTCTTTTTTATTTTTTCTTTTTGAGACAGTGTCTCGCTGATCTGTCCAGGTTGGTCTTAAACTTGTTGTCCTCCTGCTTCAGCCTCCCGCGTAGCTGCCATTACAGGCCTGGGCCACTGTGCCTGGCCACTCCTACTTCTTTTTTTTTTTTTTTTGGTTCTGTTTTTATTTGATTTTCAATGCATATATGACAAGAAATTCTCAATGAAAGTTTGGGAAACTACCTACTCATTCACCAACAAGATTCCTATGGGCAGAGGGCTACTCACAGAGGGCCTTATCTGGTGGATCACAGACTGTTTCCAGAGAGGACAGTGGCCGGGTGCTGCGGTGGGGCGCACCTGTCATCCCAGCAGCTCAGGAGGCGGAGGTGGGAGGATTGCAAGTTCAAAGCCAACCTTAGCAAAAAAAAAAAAAAAAAAAAAAAAAACAAGAGTTGGGGATGTGGCTCAGGGGTGAAGAGCCCCTGGTACCAAATTCCTGGTACCAAAAAAAAAAAAAGAAGAAGTAGCAGCTACCAGTTTTGTGAGACCAACACCATGTCATTTACTCCCATGTTAATCTACCGGCCAGAGCAGCCACAGAATCTGTCCCTATTCAAGGGGAGGGGACACAGACCCCACCTCTCAAAGGGAGAATGTGTGGCCTTTTCAAATCTGCCCTAAACATAAAAGCAAATAATTACAGTCTGGATGTGCTGCAGGGAGCATGATTGGGGGGGAGGCTGCTTCTGTGTGGCACGGGTCACCCCTCCTTGCTATCGCTGCTTGGTCCCTGTTTTTTGGAATAAATGAATGAAATGACAAATGACCCCCTTGGTTATAAATAAGCAGGGACCTTAATGGGCCTCCGGGAGAGGTTCTCTTTGGGTGTTTTCCTTTTAGTCTGTTTTTAAACAAAATGTTACTTATATAACACAAAATTAGCCATTTTAAGCTGTTAAAATCATTAGCAACTCGGTGACCTTCGATATCTTCATAATGTTGTGTAATAACCACTTCTGTTCAGCCTCAGCACATTCTCATCACCCCAAAATAAACCCCCACATCCTCACAGTCACCTCCCACCCACTTTCTTCTCCCCCCCAGCTCCTAGCACCCACTAGTCTGCTTTCTGTCTCACTGAATGACCTATTCTGGATATTTCATATAATTACAGTTATACAATGCATGGCATTTCATGTCTGGTTTCCTTCACCCATGAGAGAGAGAGAGAGAGAGAGTGTGTGTGTGTGTGTGTGTGTGTGTGTGTGTGTGTGTGTCGCAGTGCTGGGGTTTGAACCCAGGTCCTGCATAGACTAGGCAAGCACTTTACCATTGACCTACACCCCCAGCCCCCATCATAGTATTTTCAAGATTCATTTACGTGGTCACACATATCACTACTTCATTCCTTTTTTTATTGCTGAGTAATATTTCGCTGTATGGACAGATCACATCTGTTTATATCCATCCACATATGGATGGGCATTTGTGTTCTTACCTTTTGGCTATTGTAAGTAGCACTGCTGTGCATTAATATTTGTTAGAGAACCTAATTTTGATTCTTTTAAGGGTAATTCCTAGGAGTCGAATTCCTGGGTCACATAGTAATTGTTCTGTAAGATTTTAAAAATGGCTTTGCTTTATGATCTCTAGGTTTCCATGTATTTTTTTTTTTAAAGAAAGAAACAAGAAATGAAAGAAAAGAGAGAAAACATAAAAGCAGGAATCCGCTCTGCTGGCCTGGAGACCTCATGGCCCTCTGGGTCATCCTCTGCTGATGCGAAGGTCATGGTGAAGGGCAGGGGCCCTGGGGTCCTTCTTGCCGTAACCAGACTGGGGCATCTTTCTGGGGCATCTTTAAGGGGTGTGCGAATGTTAGAGACTCGTAGGAGTTTAGCTTACAGGGGTCCTGGGGACCAGAGAACTTGCATAAGTGAAGCCCCGTGAAGAGAGTCGTGCATGCCGGGTTTCAGCCTCCTGTGCCTCATCCTGCAGACCTGCGCCTCCCTTCTGCCCCATGTGGTGGCCGAACTTGCTGCCAAGCTCCTACACGTGTTGAGGATTTGGGAGACTCGCCGCGTT
Organism: Spermophilus citellus; assembly: GCF_964194105.1. Taxonomy (NCBI): domain Eukaryota; kingdom Metazoa; phylum Chordata; class Mammalia; order Rodentia; family Sciuridae; genus Spermophilus; species Spermophilus citellus. The sequence continues at coordinate 66,851,866 of NC_138199.1, forward strand.
TTCAGCCAATTCCCCCTGCCCCGCAGGCCCAGCACGCCCCGTCATCACCCTGTGCCTTCTTGCAAAAACCTTTTAATGTTACAAATTTCAAACATAAAGAAAAACCAAAAGAATAGTAAAATAAACACCAGCATAGTCATCCATGGTTAACGTTTTGCTGTTTTTGCTTATAGTAAACTCTATGAATTAGGTATTTTTTTTTCCCCTCTGAATCACTTGAAGGAGGCAGACACCATGGCCCTTCATTACAAACTCTGCAGCATGCGTCGCTTATGAATAAGAGCATCCTGGCCTGGGTTCAGGGGCACACTCCTGTGACCCCAGCTCTTCTAGAGGCCAAGGCAGGAGGATCCCAAGTTCAAGGCCGGCCAGGACAATTTGCAAGACCCTGTCTCAAAATGAATTTTTAAAAGGGCTGGGGATGTAGCTTAGTGGTTGAGCACTCCTGGGTTCAGTCCCTAATACCAAAATAGAAGGAACAAGAACATTCTTACACATGCCCATAATAAATACCATTATTATCCTCTAGTTAATAATAATTCTCTCGTATCAGTCCACATTAGCATTTATTTAATTATCTCCCAAATGTGTTGTTGGTTTATTTGAAGTGAGATCCAGTTAAGTATCATGTGCTTATTTGGTTTAGTCTCTTAGTTTCCTTTAACATAGAATATTACTCACCTCCAATCCCTTTTTCCCAAGATTGTGTGTGTGTGTGTGTGTGTGTGTGTAAGAGAGGGTGGGGGGGGGGAGGGAGAGAGGTGCTGGGGACCGAGCCCAGGGCCTTGTGCATGTTAGGGAAGCACTCCGTTACTGAACTACACGTCCCAGCCCTATTTATTTTCTTGTGAGACAGGAGCTCACTAAATTGCTGAGGCTGGCCTCCAACTCGCGACCCTCCGGCCTCGGCCTCCCGCATCTCTGGGGTTACGGGCGTGTACCTCCGTACTCAGCAACACCAACTTTTGGAAGAGACTAGACCAGTTGTCTTGTAGAGATGCTTAGGTGCCAATTTTGTTCAGTGACTTCCTTGTGATGTCCTTTAATTTGTTCTATTATCTGTATTTCCTGTAACCTGGAAATTAGGTCCAGCATTTTGATTAGATTCAGTTTAATTGTTTTTGGCAAGAAACCCTTGATCTTATAAACTTCCTAATGCATCCCATCAGGAGACATACAAGGTCAGGGGGCCCGTTATTAGTGCCTCTGAATCTAATCACTTTGTAAGGAGGTAATTGCCAGCTCTGTCCAATTTATAAGTGACCCGAGGGTGACATGGTGTGACAGTGTGAACACCGGCAGCCACCAGTTGTCAATTATTCGATGGGGGAGATTTTTGCAAAAATGGTGTCTTGCCAAGCGTGCGTCCCTCCCTGTGACTGGCTGCAGTCCTTCCGTGAAGGAGGGTCTCCCCCTGTCACCCAGGGATGGCCGAGGGTCATTGCAGACGGTCAGCCTCAATGCTTCATTCTTTCCCTTCACTTATGAAGTTTTAGGGTGGGAAGTTAGGATCGTGTGTTCCTCTACCAAGACAAGTGACTTCTTTTCAGTGTCATTATGAACTTTCGGATTTTTATCCATTCATCCCTTATAATAATTATTCTTCTGGTTCCCAGATTGCCCCAGATTTAGCCAGCAGGAGCCCTGTGAGCTGGCTGCTAGGTCCAGACTCCCCGGTGTTTCCCTTCCCCAAAGCTGGCATTAAGTATTTCTCCACATAAATTGGATTATTTTTATGGTGGGATGGTTTTGAAAACAGTGCGGTGTGTAGGTGTGTTAATGGCTACTGGGTATTAATGTATAGCTAGGAAATAGATGTTTTTAAAAAATCACCGGTTCAAAATGACATTTTTACATTATAGGGTTTCTTCCCCCTTTTTTGGTATCTTCTTTTACCTTTGATTACATTAAAAATCTTGGCTCCTGTTAGAAACGTTTATGTAATTTCTTAATTGCCGCCAGGTGCCAGGTGTGGTGGTGCACACTTGTGATTCCAGCTAACTGGAGGCTGAGGCAGGAGGATTGCCAAGTTCAAGGCTGGCCTCGGCAACTTCGAGAGACCCTGTCTCAAAATAAGAAATTAAAAGGTCTGAGGATGTAGCTCAGTGGTAATGTGCCCTGGGTTCTATCCCCTGTACCACAAATGATTAAAAGAAATAAATAGCTTATTTGCATTACTATATAACTGAAATAGTTTTAAAATCCCAATATTTCTACTGATGACACAGCAACTGAGTGAGGTTTAAGATTTTCTTGGAATTTTAAAAACTTATGTCTTTAGATGTATGTATACAGACTGACGTGTGCTAAGATCACTTGAAATGATTCTTTCCTTTGGTAGTCTTTTTGGAGGTGGGGGGTACTGGAGATTGTACCCAGGGATGCTTAACCACCTAGCCACATCCCCAGCCCTTTTTATTTCATATTTTGAGACAGGGTCCCGCCAAGTTGCTGAGGCTGACCTTGAACTTGGGATTCTCCTGCCTCAGCCTCCTGAGTCTCTGGGATTACAGGCGTGTGCCACCATGCCTGGCCCTCTGGGCAGTCTTATTAGCAATGTGTTACATAGTAGGACTCATTTGTTTCAGTTTTGTTTATTACAGGATCTTCTTATTTTTCCTTTGTGATTTACTTTTACTTTTTTGGGGGGAGTGGGTCCTTGGGGATTGAACTCAGGTGCATTCAACCACTGAGCCACACCCCCAGACCTATTTTGTATTTTACTTAGAGACAGGGTCTCCCTGAGTTGCTTAGTGCCTCACTGTTGCCGAGGTTGGCTCTGAACTCCTGATCCTCCTGCCTCAGCCTCCCGAGCCACTGTGATCTCAGGTGTGCGCCACTGCGCCTGGCTTTGATTTTGAACATATCAAACCTGGATACGGTGTAACCGTCCCACTACCCAACAGCACAGCCAGAGCATCGTCCTCTCACCTTCCCCGCCCCCCAGGCCATTTCTCCTGCCCATCTATGGGAAACCTTTTTTTTTTTTAAATTAGCCTCTGGTTTGTTCTTCCAGTGTTTCCTTTCAAAAGATAAGAGCATCCTGCTTCCCTCTCCTGCTTTTGGTTTTCGCGGGGTTCGTAGGAGCTCCGTTTCTTACAGCCAGTCCACATCCCACCTCCTCTCTGGAGCCTTCTCTAGCCCTTGAAGCTTCACCGTGTTCTCTCCACCGTCTCAGTCCCTGGACATCCCTGCCCCATTTCCCACTGTCCCTTGCCCTTGGGGTGTCCTGATTACAGACTCTCGGGCATCGTCGCCCACTCCTGTTGTTCCTTGCTACCGAATGCCTTTGCTTCCGGAGCCACTGCTGCTGTCGGTCATCTGTACAGCAGCTCGGGTTGGTGGACTGGCCCTTCACTCATCCCTCTTCCAGGCTGATGCCAGTCACCAGGTGACCAGCCATCGGCTGTCATCAGTCATTGACCCCTAAAGATACAAGGAGCTCAAGACTTGTGTTAAGATGGTCTTTCCCAGTGCGAGTCCACCATCTTCTGAGTCTTGCTGGTTTGATGAGTAAATCTTTTTTCCTGTTTGAGCAACTTGTCCTATGATCACGGCGCCCTTCTGGAGCCGAGGGTCAACAGACGCGGTTCCCTAACACCAACGAGGCTGCGTGTTCCTTAGGGCAGGGCAGGGCTAGAGCTCTTCTGTGTTCCTCCACAGTGTCTGAAGCAGGGCTGGACAGTTCTTGTTGTTGGCAGTGGCTGCGATCTGCCAAGTCACAGTGAACTCCTAGTGTATGCCGAGTCCCGGCTCGCCTGTGTGTCTGCCCGCGTGACCCTCCGGGGATCAGGGCGTAACTGGGTTTTGTGTTTCTGCGCAGAGACACCTTATTTAATGCATACATTTTTTTTTTCTTTTGTGGTGCTGGGGATTGAACCCAGGGCCTCGTGCAGGTAGGCAAGCACTCTACCAACTGAGCTATGCCCCAGCCCTAATGCATACGTTTTTGATTCACATTGAACCCACAGGTGATAGCATTACAGCTCATTCCCGAACAAAGCTTCCCCAAAGGGCCCATTTTCTGTCAGACACATGACAGAAACATGTGAGGCTTAGGAACACCAGACAGCACCTGAGTGCTGCCGGTGAGTGACATTTTGCCTCATGAAATTACCAACAAAATGCACAAACATGCAGAAACCGTGGCCCTCAATAGAACAGGATGCTTGTTTACAGCCTGAGCTGAACTAAGAAGGTTGAGGGTCACCTTGCTTCACTTCGGCTGGGAATGTGCACAGCAGGCAACTCAAATTATTTGCAGGTCTGCCTCTCTAAGTGGGAGTGACCTGAAAGAGCATCTAGTATTGATTTTGGGGTTTAATGAGTAGGTGACTTTGAAACATAGAATTTATAAAGAAAGAGGATGGACTGAATATATTGGATTAAATAGTTGGGCATTAGCTGTGTGACCTGGGACTCGTGGCCTTACCCCTCTGGGCTTCCTGTCCTTCCCTGCTCCATGACTGGGTGATCTTTAAACTTTTCCACAGCCCTTGACTCCTGAAGTTGAGATGGCCTCTTCCCCCACCTGATTCGCCGGAGGATCCTGATTGCCTTCGTTTCTCCGCAGGTTTGTGGACTTCCACGCAGCCGCCTCCACCTGCTCGCCCTCCCGGGCCTCCCTGCTCACCGGCCGCCTGGGCCTGCGCAATGGAGTCACGCACAACTTCGCGGTCACCTCTGCGGGGGGCCTCCCGCTCAATGAGACCACCTTGGCGGAGGTGCTGCGGCCGGCCGGCTACGTCACCGGGATGATAGGTACCGGACACGCGTGTCGCCGCCTGGCCCCGGTGGCTCTGCCCACGTCCGCTTTCGCGCTCCTTCCTGCTTGCAGCTGAGGGTGGCTGAAAGGTCCCCTGGGTGGAGTGACACGGGCAGGGATCTGTCCTCCACCCCTAGGAGGAACTTGGGGGTGAGCGGCTGCCCTCGTTAGCTTGGCCACTCGGGGCAGGGGCGCCCGCACCTTCGCTCTGCCAGCCCTAGCGTGTGGCTCCTGTGGTCCTCCTCCTGGAAGCCTCAGTCCCCTTGGCCCAGGGAGGGGACAGGAGAGGGGAGGTGGGGCCAGCCTCACTGCCCACTGTTACCACGAGAGCCGATCTTTCTCGGCCTGAAGAACTGCGCTGAAGTCTTACTGGCCCCAGCTGGTCACCTGGCCTCCAGGTGCGGGGAGGCGGGGAAACTGGGCAGGATTCTGGGGATGGCCTTGGCCTTGGGCCGGGTTCTGTCCGCAGGACAAGTGGGGATGGACTGCCGGCTAGGAGGCCGCCTGGTCCGTGTGGGCCTCCTGGTCCAAGCGCTTCCTCTCCTTTAGGACATTTTTAGGCGCCTCTTACTCAGCATTTATTATGTGCTGGGGGCTGGGAGAGGCTTGTCTTGTTCTTGTCTTTCTCTGTTTTTTTTTTGTGTGCACCAGGGATTGAACCCAGGGGCGCTTAACCCCTGAGCCGAGTCCCCAGCCCTTTTTATTTTTCATTTTGAGACACAGTCAAGTGGCTGAGGCTGGTTCTCAAATGGCCATCCTCCTCCTGCCTGCGCCTCCTGGGGGTTTCATTGCATCAGAGCCAGAGCAGGCCTTTGAGATGATCATTCCCCTGTTGGGCAGCGAGAGAACCGGCCTCAGACTGGAAAAGGCCGCTCCATGTGGCCTGGCCACCTCCCCCAGCGTCTTGCTTCCCGGCCAGTCTCCCTGCAGAGGCCAGGGCAGCCCAGCAGACCCGCAGCAAGTCAGGCTGCTGCTGCTTGTTACCCACAAGGACCCGGGTCCAGTGGATCCCTGGCTCCCTCCTCCACAGAGGAGTGGCACAGGAGGCTGTGCCATCAACCACGGGATGGCGGGGTCCCTGGGGGTGGGCCTTGGAGCTCCCAGTAACCTGCAGGAGGTCGCTGTACCCGAGCAGGGCCTGCTGCCTCTGGCTATGGCAGCTCCTCCTCCGGGCTAGAGAGTCCGACGTCCTTTCACAGGCCACCAACTGGAGGAGAACATCGGTTGTCCCAGAAGGACAGGTCCCAGAAGGACAAGTCCCAGAAGCCCCCGTTGTAGGAGGAAGGGCCAATTAAGGTCCAACCTTCTCCTTCCCAGTCCCCTCCTCCCGGTACCCTGAGGTATAGTTGTGCTAAGGACATCAACCCCAAAAGGAGGTGCGTGGGGCTCCCGCTGGGGGCCGGCTGTTCTTACCAGATGGTTACATGCATCCATCTCAACCTCGCTGCTGAGGAGGGTTTGGTCCCCAGGCTGCCGGACTCCAAAAGCCCGAGCTGCAGCAGGGGCTGTGGTCTTGGGAGCCGATGTCCTGCAGGGGCCCCCAGCTTCTCCGTGCCCACTGTGCCTGGTAAGCAACAGGTGGACGGCCTGCCATTTAGCCACCCCACCCCCAAATCACTGTGCTCTCCGTGACCTAGAGAGGATATGTAAGCCCTTCCTTTTGTTGAAATCATGAACTAAAGTACAATTGTAGGAAAAATTAAAAACCTGCCAAGGAATTACTGACATCCTTTTCATGTCTCACGCTCCACCTCCACTCTCGATCATTTTGCCTCGGTGTATATTTGGCCTAATTTTCCTTCCTGTCCACGTTATTTTATATTTCCGTGTGATTCAATTTTACATATTTATTATCATTTAAAATAATTTTTAGATTTTTAATGTAATTTCATATTTCCATGTAATGTTTAATCCAAGCATCCCATACAATGCTTAACCCATTTTCCCCAGTTTTTTGTTAATTTTTTTTTTTCCAACTGCTGTGGAGCAATTGTAAGAAGGGAGTTCTATAATGAACTCTTACAGACTCTTTATTTGTGCATTTGTCTTTAAAAGCTACTTGGGTAGCCAGACACAGTGGTGCACACCTACAATTGCAGTGACTTCAGAGGCTGAGGCAGGAGGATCACAAGTTTGAGGCCAGCCTCAGTAATTTAATGAGACCCTGTCCCCCCCACCAAAAAAAAAATAGCTCGGTGGTAGAGTGCTCCTGGGTTTTATCCCCAGTACTAGGGGGAAAAAAAACATAATAAAGATAGCTGGGTAGTATTCATTGAGGCCACGTTAGGTAAATCCCTTAGCCATACTCCTTGGCTGCTGTGACTCTTCCCCTCCTTTGTGTCCTTTATGGCCACCACTGTTAGATCTTTGTATCACATCTGTTTCTTTGCCCCCTTGCCTTGGGGACATTTCCCAGGGGGCTAGTCCAGAGTGGAAGGAACAGATCGGAGGCCCCGACATTGTCATGATTGGCTGCCCTTTGCCCAATTATCCTCCGAGAACAAACACACTTACAGAGCGGGAGCCTCGGGCGGGCGCCGAGGTTTCTCATTTGCTGCCTGGTAGGTGTCTCGGCCCTGAGCCGCTGCGGAGGCTGCCTCTTCCCAGCCGCTGCCGGCTGCTGACGAGGTGAGAGAGCAAGTTGTCCAGCTCCTCTGGACATTTCTGAGACTATGTGGCACAGTGCACCTGCTTCCTGGGCCACCCTGTGCCTTGGCCTGGCCCCAGCGTGGGAGGCTGCAGCAGAGGGCGGCTCTGAAGCTGCTGTGTCTGTAGGGCGTCGGCTCAGATGGCTGTGCCCTGGGCTCTGGGGGTGGCCTGTCTCCGGCTTTCCCTAAGGCTTTCCTGCGTTGTGGTCAGCAGGTTCCCCTGGGTCTGGTCCCAGAAAGCAAGCACGTTGGCAGGCTGTCTTTGCTCCTCAGTGAAGGGCAGGGCCGATGGAGGTCGGAGTGTGTGGTCAGCCCCTCCGAGGGCCCGGGGGTCTGCAGGGGTCCCTCTGAACATCTCTGTCTTGTTTATCCACAGGCAAATGGCATCTTGGGCATCATGGCTCTTATCACCCCAATTTCCGTGGTAAGAATTGCTGGGGGGATTCATTACTTGGGAAACAGAAAATGAAGCTGTCTGGGTGAAGAGGCCCGCTCGCTCCACGCATCCCGTCCTTGGGGTCATTCAGCCTAGGTCAGGACATCTTTGTTCACAAGGCCACTTGGGTGTATCTGGGGTGCCAGTGCTGCCCTGTAGTCCCCCAGATCTCTTGCCAGCGCCTTCCTGGCCCCCTTCATTGCTACCTGGTGCCTACCTTCCACCCACCCATCTTCATGTCGTCTCCCAGCTCTTTGCACCTCAGGGAACATCAGACCTGAGAGGTCCCAACACGGCTGCTCTGGAAAGAAGTAAAAATTGTCCCCTGGGTTTGCTGAAGCAGGGGCTGCAGGTCTCTGTAGGGGACACGGCCCCTGGCTCCTTCCTGCTGCCCTTTGCTTCTGACCTCTCCCCCTTGACCTTGGGGAGGAAGGTGAAGATGAAGTGGCCAGAGCCGATTCTGTGAAAGTCCTTGGCCGAATGATGGATCCTCTCAGTGACCAATTCACCAAGATATTAATGGTTTCCCAAAGTCCTTGGTGGTCTCTTGGGTCAGTGCTCCAGTACACAGCCAGGCTTCTCCCCAAATCAGAGGACACCCGTGGTCTAGACCAGGGGTCCCAGTAGACCTAGGGGCTGACTCCAAGAAGCTCCCTGTTTTTGCAAGTAAACTTTTACCGAAAGCAGCGGTACTATCTGTGCACGGGTTGTTTACGGGGCTTTTGTGCTCAAACAGTAGAACTGAGAAGCCACAACAGAGACCATCTGGTCCATAAAACCTAAAATATTTACTGTCTGACCCTGGTCTCGGCTCAGCCTGACATTAAATGCAGTGACATTTCAGGGTTGTGTTGTTTACCTGTGAGGCATCCAAAAAATTTGCGCAAACCAGGTCAGCATGGAACTTCCCGTTTTCTTTTCCCTGGTACAACTAACATTTACTAGTCCTTCAGTGTACACCACCTACTGGGTCAACAAAGATCTACCGTCCAAATTCAGGGAGTGTAGCGCCACTGGGGAAGACCCATGTCACTCACATTGATGATAAGTTTGCAGGCTGCTGCTCCAGGACTAGGGAAGGAACGGAGGATGGGGCGAGTGGGACCTGCCGGGGACTGGGGGTTCCCTAGGAAACTGCCCAGAACTGGGCTGGACAGGATTGACTCAGCTTCACCTGTGAGAGACGCAGAGCAGGGAATTCCAGGCAAAGCCACCAAGGCGTGAGGCACGTGGGAACTGGAGGTGACTTGGTTAGTGTAGGAAAAGTGTTCTGAGCAGGTGGGAGGCCCGTGGAGGGACGGAAGAGGAAGCGGAAGCCAGCCCTCCCTGTTCTCCAGGCCTGGTGTTGGAGACCCTGGGTAAATGATATGCTTCCTGAGATTGGAGTTCCGTCCACTCTAAGGAAATAGAGAGAGCTGAGGACTCCCCGTGATTGCATTCTGGTTGGCCACTGGTTTTGTCCTTTGGAGAGAGGGTTGAGCTTCTCTCAAAGTAGGATGTCAGAATAAAATGTCCATATAAGCCATTCAGGTCTCCCACATCCTTCTCTCCCTGCCCTGCACACCACCGCCCCCAGCCCCCATCCCATTGGCCCTCCCAGGCCCATCCTTCAAGAAGCATTTGAGATTCCTGCCCTGTCCCAACCCCACCTCTGCGTCGGGGAGTAACTTCCTCTTCTGACTCACCTGCCTCTCTTAGGGCTTAAGCGACACATCTTATTTCCCCTTTAGATGGAAAGTCTCTTGAGGGTAGGATTTATTTTATTTTTTTTTCCCTTTACGTGTCAGGTGCTTAGTAGGTTTTCACCAAATACTTAACCTGAAGGTGTCCGTCATTTCACTAAGAATGTTAGACAGTTCATTTCTCTCCAGTTCCTCCCAGCCTGGGTTAGCTGGAATCACAAGGTGTTTTGCAAAAGTTGTCTTATAGCTGAACCTCGAAAAGTGATTTTTCTTTGCATACTTCAAAAGGATATTAATCAAATCCACTTTTAATTACATACTCCAGAGCACTGCAATATTAAACCATGGGATATTAAATTCTTGTCCTGGGTGTGAGAAGGCAGGCATTCAGAGGAGCAACGGAGCTGGGGTGCTAACGGGTCGGTTGCTTCTGTTCCAGGCTTTGACTACTACTTTGGGATTCCATACAGCCATGATATGGGATGTACTGATGCCCCGGGCTACGACCACCCTCCTTGCCCAGCATGTCCCCAGGGCAACGATTCCTCGAGGTAATGCTCTCCAGCATGCTGGCTGTGGGCATCAGAATACAGGGAAGCCTAAGGCTGCGGTCCATCCAGAGTCAGCAGGAGAAGCAGACAGGAGATTGTAAGACAGCGAATAAGTCAGAGTGTGTGTCCAGAGCAGATTGAAATGCATTGTTTGCACTCTAATGCAAAGAGGAGAGCCACTGAGTATTTCTGATGGAATTTTCCAGGTTCCTTGGATTGTTTAGCTCCAATGGGGAGAGACTTCTGCTGCCAAGGTCTCACACAGGTGGGGCCTCCCTCCTCCTCGGCCTCCTGGCTTTGCTCCTGGGCCACTCACCTGGCCCAGACATTGGACATAAGGAGAGAGGGAGTGTGGCAGGGAGAGAAAGTACACAGAGATCCTTTTGAGCTTCTTCCCGCCCAGAGCAGTTGGCCAGAATTCTGACATCGGAATGTCATGAAGACCCTAAATGGTGTTTTAAAAACATATTCAATTTAAAAAAGTGCTCATGATATAACTGTAGGTGAAAAAGGAAGAGACAGTTATCAGAAGGATCTTCGCCACCTCTATCTCCATATCGTCAAGAGCGACTGCAAAGAGATGTGCCAACACGTTAACAGGGCTCACTCTGGTTGTCCAGCTAAAGGGTCTCATTTTCTTCTTTTGTTTCCAAAAGGTTTTCCAATAAGCATCCATGCAGTTATGGTCAGGGAAAGGTAATTAGTTGGGCATGGTGGCACACACCTGGAATCTCATGCCTTGGGAGGCTGAGGCAAGAGGATCTCAAGTGAGAGGCCAGCCTCAGCAACTTAGAACTCCAGCAAGACCCAGTCTTAAAAAATAGAAAGGGCTGGGGATGTAGCTCAGTGGGGGGGCACCCCTGGATTCACCCCCAGTACTCCCCCTGAAAAACAGATCCTGAGCGGTACTCAGGTAAGGCGTCAGCACACGCCCTTTGCTCCATTTGTTCATGGGCCGCTCTGTGGTCATTTCTTAGGTCACAAGTGTCTGGGCCACCAGGGTATGTGAGTCTCAGCTGGTTCATCAGTAACAACAGTTAATATAATAACGGCTGTTTGTTGAGAATCGTGACATTCTGGACATTCCCTCTGCCTAGCTATGATCCACATGAACACGGGGGGGAGGCGGGTGTCCACCCTGCCCTCACAGAGCTGGGGGGAGAGAGGAATCAAGATTCCAGTCTAGTTCTCTGTGAGTTCAGGGCCTGCATTCTCCATGCTTGGTTCTTGAAGAAATGTAGAAATCTTCCAGGTGTGGTCGCACACCTCGGGAACCCTAGCTACCCTGGAGGCTGAGGCAGGAGGATCACAGCCTCAGCCACTTAGGGAGATCCTGTCTCAAAGTGAAAGAATAAAAAGGACTGGGATATCGCTCAGTGGTAGAGCACCCTGGGGTTCCATCTACATCACGCCCCGCCCCCCCCGCCCCGCCCAGATGTAAATGATGGTGGAGTTGTAACAGATAACAAACAGCTGAAAAATTCAACCCCAAAATGGAATTAGCATGACAACACCCAACAGTAATAACTCTTTCTTTAAAAAAACAAAAAACTGCTCGGTCTGGCCTCACCTCCTGAGCCTCTCTAGCGGGGTTTGCATTGACATAGGCAGAACAGGGAGTTTCAAATTCTTCACAAGTTCCTGTCTGGGCTACTTCTAGGCCTCTCACACTGCATTCCCCAAGCCCCTTCCTTCTCCATGGTTTTCATCTTCTTCCCTCGTTCTCTGAGGGGATCGGGGCAGAGGGCTTGAATATTTCCTAAATTCCTGTGCAAAGCATCGGTTACCTCCTTTCCTGCTCCTGGGGCACTTCAGTAAGGAGACACCGACAACCTCAGGTCATGACCATGAGGCACGCTGTCGGAGCAGCCCGATGGCGGGCGCATTTTAGTCTCTAAGACCCAGGGCAGAATTTGCTGTTCCAGGGAGTTGTTATCTATTGGGCTCCTCTGCCCGCTTTTCCCTCATTTGTTAAACTTTCTCCAGATTCTTCAGACAGGGTTCAGAATTAAAATTGCCCAGCCCTTCTTATATCACCTCCTGTCCTGACACCTGGTGTCCCGGGAATTCCTGACCATGGACTTGGGGCATACCAGATGTCGCCCGGCCACACAGAGTTTAGTGGAGAAAGCCAGACAGGGGGCTGCTCATTGGCTCTGGGACTCTGATTGAAATAAGCTGCCCTGGTCAGACCTCAGTGGATCTCCCTGAAAAACGGGAGCAGTAACATTCCCTGCTGTAAGCGTGTCGGCGTCCCCGAGTCTGGCCAGCCTTTCCAAGGACACAGAGATCTAGTCCAAGGGAATGGGGGATAGTGCTCTCTGTTGGTTTTACACCTGGGGGAGATGGCCACTGGCAATATCACTTGCAGCCAGCCTGTACAGCGTTCTGGGTGCGATCGTTGCAGTAAAGCTTTTCAGGCTCCTCTGTGGCTCCTGAAGTCTGGGAAATGAAGACTTCCCTGTCTGTGGCCTCCACGCAGGAACCTTGAAAGGGACTGCTACCCAGACATCGCCCTTCCTCTCTACGAGAACCTCCACATCGTGGAACAGCCCGTGAACCTGAGCGGCCTCGCGCGGAAGTACGCCGAGAAGGCGACCCAGTTCATCCAGCAGGCAAGGTGAGGAGCCCGCCTCCCCGGTGCTGGCCCGTCCCTGCCCACCCCTCCGCGCACTGTGTGCCCTGACCTCAGCCCCACCAAGGCCATGGCAGTTTTGTGGTGTAGCCCAATAAAGAAGGATGCATGCATGTCTCCTGTAGGTAAAACGGGAAGACTATCCCCCTGGAACCTCTGGTCCTGGTTAGAAGTTCCTCACTGATGTTTCTAGCATGTTTCTGGGAGTGTCTCACATCTGGCTTTGCTCATGTTCCACAGTCAGGATCATTCTGTCTTTCTTTACCAGACTGAAGGGCTACTCCTAGAGGAGGGTAGGGCCTCCTCCTCCATTCTGGACACATTGGTTGAATTTGTCAGTTAGTGAGGTGTATTAGTTTCCTGTTGCTGCTGTAACAAATGATCACCAATTTAGTGGTTAAAGCAACAGTAACTTCCTCTCCTGCAGATCTGGAGGACAGATGTTGGAAATGAGTCTTTAGAGGACTAACATCAAAATGTCAGCGAGGCTGCTTCTTTCTGGAGTTTCCAATGGAGAATTTTTCCTCCTCTCTTCTAGCTTCCAGTGGCTGCTGGCATTCCTTAGCTAATGGCCGCATTATTCTGATCTTGACTTCTGTTGTCAAATCTCCCTGGCTCCCTCTTTTAAAGACACTTGTGATTGCATTTAGGGTCAACCAGGAAACTCTAAGGTAATCTCCTGATCTCAGGATCCTTAACATAATTGCACCTGTTAAGTCTCACCTGCCGTATCAGGTAACATTCCCAAATTCCAGGAATTAGACCCCAGGTATCTTTGGAGATCATCATTCAGCCTGTCAAACGGGGATACACATTTCTGCATCTATGGGGCCCAAAAGGTAACCTGAAGGAGAGAAGCAGGCTGAGTGGGAGGCATTAGGGAATGGCAGGGCCTGCAGTGAACATGCACGCATACACCCCATGTAAGGGAACAGCTGCCCCCTAGCTTCAGCTGCATAGTGGGATGGATGGGAATGCGAGCCTGGATTGCCAGGTTTTCCCATTTCCAAGAGAGACAGGATATTTAGCTCTCATGTGAAATCCCATGATCTTAAAATGTTATAACTTACAAATTAAAAATAACGAAAAGCAAAAAACAAAACCCGCGCCACAGCGTTTCTCTAGCACACCCTGCGGGTTGCGAGGCCTGCTGGTGTGCAACCTCTGCCTGGTCAGAGCCAAGAGTGACCCAGTGTGTGCTCATCTTACCTTTCCTTCCAGATTGTAAACTCCTCAAGGTCAATGGAGTCATTTCCGTTAGGTCCACAGCCTCACCTTAAAGGAGAAAAAAAAAAACTGCCGCATGACCATCTGCTTGTGCAGAATTAAGAGACTCCCCTGTGGGTAGGGATCAGCTCTGTTCCTCAGATGTGCAAGAATCTTCCACCCTTTGCTCAGCCATGTTGGGAGACGTGAGCAGGGGAGAGAGTGAGCAACGAGGGAGACCCAGTTATCATGTTCTGTTGATGAAACAATCCACGGCTGAAGGCCTGACTCTCAGGAGCAGCCTCCGAGGGCCTTCAGGATCACACGTGAAGGGTTCAGCTGGACTTTTTTGAGAAACACTATTGATTTTTCTCAGATTGCTACTATAAAAAGGGCAAAGTCCCTTCTCCCCCCTGAAGAGTCAAATGTCCCTGGAACTTTGAGATGGTTTTAGGCTGTCATGTACCATGGCCAGCGGATGCTTCCCGGCAGGTGGGGACAACCTTGCTTTTGCAATGTCTCTAACAACACAGGGATATTTTTTTTTTCTTTTTCTTCTCTCTATCTTTTTTTTTCCTCCTCACTCCCCAACTGAAGCTGGGGGATTGAACCTAGGGATGCTCTACCACTGAGCTACAACCCTAGTCTTTTTTATTTTATTTATTGCTAAGTTACTGAGGCTGGCCTTGAACTTGTGATCCTCCCGCCTCAGCTTCCTGGGTTGCTGGGATTACAGGCGTGCACCACCACATCAAGCCTCAAACTGCGCAGGTTTCTGAGGGGAAGCTATGGCTGGGGACCAGGGACTATTTAGTACCTGCTGTACCGTGGGCACGGTACCTGAATGAGTTAAGACACACATGAACTCCATTCTCCTTATCAAATGAAAAAGAGTGAAGACTTTGCTAATTTATTCATTAGTTGAAAGTCATGGACCCTGTTGGCTTTTCACTGTATAGAAGGTAATTCTCAGGCATGCAGGTTTCTTTGGGATTTAACCTGCTGATTCACCCATGAGTTTCTGAGCCTCCACAGAAAAGACCCCTAGATCCTCGCTCCTTCCTTCTTCAGGACCCCACCCCACCTGCCCTTCCTTCCACTTGGTGGTTTGTCAGAACCACCAGGTGTCCCTCGAGTGTGTCTTCCTGCTTATTCTTGGGAAGAAACCTCCCCCCCAGGACTCCTTTGAAGGTGTGTGAGGGGGTACTAGGGACTGAACCGAGGACCTCCCACACACTAGACAAACACCCTACCACCAAGGCATGTCCCCAGCCTTTGAGAGTTTTCCCTGGGTCTTCACTTCGTCTCAGTATTGCTGAACTCTGATCGTGGGTCTGGATATTTGAAGACAAGGCTCTGATGGGAAAGTGGGCGGGGAGTTCATGTCATGGGCTCCTGGGTCGCGCAGCCGGTGGGCCCTTTACAGGGTGGGTCTGGGACTGTGCGTGGAACCCGAATGAGTGTATTGGGATGGCATAAATGGTGGCTTAGGAGATCTGAAGTCCGAGGCTTCTGGGAAACCTAGAGTGTGGTCACTGTCCCAGCGTGTCCGAGACTGTATGTCTGTGTCCCCACCTAGCTTTGTACGTGCAATCCCTGACCCCTAAGGGGATAGGACTAGGAGGTGGGACCTTTGGAAGGTAATTAGGTTCACATGAGGTCATGAAGGTGGAGCCTCGGGATGGGATTAGTGTCATCAGAAAAGGAAGAGCTGGGCACGGTGGTACAAGTCTGTAGTCCCAGCGACTCAGGGAGCTGAGGCAGGGGGCTGCCGGGGTAGGAACAGCATGGTGAGGTGCAGGAAGGTGGAGGAGGTGGGGTGGGAGACTGGCAGACAGGCAGAGCCGTGGAGGGGGACGGGAGGCAGGGAAGAGACCAGTGCTGAAGGCCGCAAATGCCCGCTGCAGTGTCGGGGTTGACCAGCAGGCTGCAGGGCACCCCAGGAGGTTTCTACATGGAGAACTGTCGGATCAAGCGCGGGTTTGTGAAGGTGGCTATAACGCCAGGGTCCAGAGGGAGAAGGAGAAGTAGAGGGGCAAGTGACTGCTGCTGCCTCCCTTCTAGAGATCCAAGGGGTCACCCCAGAGGCCAGCGGTGGGGAGCTGCCCCTCCCTCCCAGCTCACCCAGGCCTGCCTGTCTCTGGCCAGACACCAGCCGGCCACCCTCCTAGCGAGGGGACACCCCTTGCCTGTTGTTCTGCTTTTCCCAGCAGATGTTTTCTCGGGCTCGACTGACCCTGGTCTTCATCTTTAGCACATCTCCGGGCCCTGCCCGGCCTGCTGTCCTGGAATCTCCTCCCGGGCACTGTTCTCGGTATTTTTCTCTGCCCACCACTCTGCTTGTTTGGCCACACAAATAGCCTGTTCCCTTTAGAGATTCCTGAAAACAAAGATAAGCCAACAGAAAAAACCCCATCATCCTGAGTCCCACACCCCAGAGATGACCCTTTCCACAGATCTGCATGTGTTCTTGCAGCACTAACCCTCGGCCGGGGCGCAAACACATTTTGCCGCAGCTTCATTAAGGACGACCGAAGGAGACATTTTTCAGGCAGAAGTGGAAGCACACTAATAATCCACCTTTTTTTCACCCTGAGAGCACCCGGTCGCTCCCACTCTGCTTTCCATTCAGCCCAGACCCATACTCAAGATGTGGCTTGGGAGACAGATGCCCCCAGGGACCCGTTTGTGTCCACCCTGCATGACATCTCCTTTGTGAATCCTCATCTGTCCTCAGGATGCAGGAAAAGAGGTCCCTCCCTGGGTACCAGGTACCCTCGCCGCTGTGGCCTGGCTTCGTAACGACTAACAAACAAGCTGCTGTTCATTCAGCGCTTGCTGGGGGCAGTTAGTAATCGGAGCAGCTTTCTCGGGATGTGGTTTCCCCATTTTACAGATGACAGAGAATAAGTCAGTTGCTTTTAATCAGAGTTGTGTAGCCATGAAATAAAAAAACCCGAGATGTGGCCGCAGCCCTCCCAAGCCTGTGTCCTTCATCTTTCCACTCTGCCCCACCTCGTGAACTTCTGTGTCCCCTGAGGTTCGTATGTGCAAGCCGTAACCCCTAAAGGGATGGGACTAGGAGGTGGGACCTTTGGTGCTAATGTGACTTTGATAAAGGTGGGAGTGTGGAGGAGGATGGCGGGGTGGGTCCCAGGGTGGGCATTGCACCACGTGTGGTAGTGAGCTCCTGGAAAACGGCCCCGGCCTGGAGAGAAGGCCCGTGTCTTTGGGGTAAATCCTCTCACTGTAGTTGATTTCTAGCCACCCACGAGATACCACCGAGGGTGAAAATGAGCCACAGCACGCCATTACGTGGGAGTCACAGATCTGAATGTGGCACATACTCGAACATGAAAATCGCTGCCTTAACTGTTTCGGTGTAATGTTCTGTGGCGTTAAGTAGAGTGACATTGCTGTGTGACCGTCACCCCTGTCTCCCTCCAGAACACTTTTGTCTCTCCTAACCAACACTCTGCACCTGTTAATCAGGAACTCTGACACCATCAAAGATGATGTCCTGCAGGGTGTACACCAACGGTCCCCGGGGACCTCAGTCTCCCTCCTTCCCCCTCCTCCTTCCCCTCCTCCTGGGCCACTCATTGTTCTACTTTCTGTCTCTGAATTTAACTTTGCTGCGGACGAGTGGAACCATATGTATTTGTCCTTTGGTGACTGGATTAGCAGGATGTCCTCAAGGGTCATCTGTGTTGTAGCATCCCAGGCATTGGATTTTAAATTTTACTTGATTTTCATTAACTCAATGCAAATAGCCTCCGAGACCTGTGGCTGCCCCGTTGGCTGCCCAGCTGTGGGTCCGTGGTGAGGAACCGTCAGCTGCATGGGGAAGGCCGAGGCCCTGTCTCGGGACGGGTGTCCTGGGTTTTATGCCTGTCAGAGAGAGAGAGAGCTAAGGACAAGCGCAGTCATGCAAGAGGCTCCCAGGGCACGGCTGAGGCTGGGGGTGATGTGGACCAGAGTGAGCTCAGGAGAACATGGGGATGATTTGAAAGCCAAGTGTCTGGGGGAACCGATGAATAAGGGGCCCTGCTTCTGTCCGCACCCTGTGTGTGTACTTGATTGAGCTTACTCACCCCCCTTCTCTGTGTGCTTAACAGACACCCTCCTGTGGGCATGGCCTGTGGGAAGGGCCTCCACCAGGGGCCCTCTACAGAAGAGGACAGGTAGTGGTTCTACAGCTGCTTTTGCCTGGGGATGGGGTAGGGAAAAATAATTTCTGAGTGATACCAGAGGCCACAGGGCCTTTGCATGGAGAGGAGGAGGAGCTTGGACAACACGAGTCCCTTGTAGTATGTTCTAAGTAAACGCTGAAGGACTGTTACTACAACATTCTTGTTTATAACCTGCAGACCAGATGAGCTCCACATTTCCTTAGAAGGTTATAGATGAATGTGTCCTTGAGCCCATGGCAGACCCTTTGGGGGATCCCCCAGGTCACGGGGGATCCCAGAGGTGCAGTTACCTCTCGTGTCCCCCTTTGTTTCAGTGCCAGCGGAAGACCCTTCCTGCTCTACGTGGGCCTGGCCCACATGCATGTGCCCCTAGCTGTGGCTGGACCACGGGCAAACCCACGGGGCCAAAGCCCATACCGTGCGGGTCTCCGGGAGATGGACAGTCTGGTGGGTCAGATCAAGGACAAAGTTGACCACACGGCGAAGGAAAACACACTCCTCTGGTTTACAGGTAAAGTAGTGAGAGCCAGCCAGCCTGGCTGCGTGTCCTGGGTAGCCCTGCAGCTGCCCCATGAAGAGCAGAGCCTGGTCAATGGTCCTCTTTAATGGGGCCGAGGCTCGCTTTGAACTTGGGCCCTGATGATGGTGGTTGGCTTCCATGTGAGCATGTGTCTGCTGGGCACTCGGTGGCTGGGGCCCTGGAAAGGTGTGTCTGAACGGTGCTTCTCGCTGGCCCCATGTGTGTCGAGGAGGGCCTCCCAGGTCTTGCTCTTAATTGCCAATGAATGACTTTGACCTTGTGAACTTCTGCAGTCTTGGTGCCACTCAGCAGCCTCCTGGTCCCAAAGACTCCAGGTGCTATTGGTCGCCAGGTCATATCTTTTGGCTGAGTGACCCTCATGGAGCTGAACTAGTGACCCCTCTAAAGGGCCCATACATGGATTGTGTGTCTCACGTCCCTTCCTGGAACAAGGGCAGTGGTAAAAGCACTGCTTTGGGGTCAAGTCCAGACCTGGGTTTGAATCCGTATCTACTGTTGGGAGAGTGATTGTGACACTCTAAGCTTCAAAAACTTGGGTTTCTAGTAGAACCTAGTCCACGGCATGTTGGGAGCTTACGAGAGGCTGGACAGGAAGCAGTAGATGCATAATAGATGCTCAGTGAGTAGTTGCTGGCTGGTGCTGATGCCCATGCTGTTGGGATGGCTAAACCCATAAGCAAGGCGAGCCGTGTAAGGCGAGAGGCTTGGGGGGCCTGGCCGAGGCAGGGAGCCCCTCCCCAGGCAGCTTAGTAAGACAGCCCTTGTCAAGGGCACTTCTTCAAGGCGAGGGGCTCAGGGTTATTTCTACAAGTCCTTCTCTGACCAGCCTCCTGCAATTCACGGGGCTGTAGGGCCAAGGAGGGAGAGTTGGTGAAAGTGTCCCGCCGCCACTGACCATTGGGTGTTGCTTTTCTGGTTTCTAGGAGACAATGGTCCGTGGGCTCAGAAGTGTGAACTGGCAGGCAGCGTGGGTCCCTTCACCGGACGGTGGCAAATCCATCAAGGTAGAGGGCTCAGCTGGGCCAGCGGAGCCCACTGCGGGAGCCGGCTTGGCTGGGCGAGGGGCTCTGCCTGGGGGTGGGGTTCTGCCTTGGGGTATCACTGTGAAACAGGGACACAGGGACTCACCAGCCACCGGCTCCCAGAGAGGAAGAAACGAGCTGGATGGGGGTCAAAGGTCCGTTCAGCCTGGACCATGCCTTTCTAGCCTTCTCTCCCAGGAGGCCCCTAAGAGGACCAGCCTTTGGCCTCAGGAGGTAGTCCACAAACCTTGCAATAAGTATGCGTTGCTCTTCTCCTCCTCTCCTTTCCTGGTCTTCGGTTTTCATCCTCCTCCTAGCCATTAATTTATTTCATTCATTCAAGAAACATTGAATGGACCCTTATGCAAGTGAAAGGTAAGTAATAACAACTCCATTTCTAGATGAAGACAGACTCTCAGAGAGGTTAAGTAACTTGCCCAAGGTCACACAGTTTATGAGACAGAGCCAGGCTTGCCACACAGTTAACGTTGGTGCTCTCCCTGCTACACCACCCTGCCTCCAGCTCAGGTTCTGTTTAAACATCTTCCAGCCTCCAGCTCAGATCCCATCTGCTCTGGGAAAGTTCCCCACAAGGACCTCAGCCTCTGAGAGCAGGGCCATACTGGGTACAATATGGCATATGGACCAAAGGCTGGAAAAATATGTTGCCTTTTGATACGTTGCTTCCTCCTGTGAGCATTCGACCTAAGGAAATAATTAACCAAGTACATGACAATGTATGTAAAATGAGTGGTCATTGCAGCATTTTTTTATATATATAGAATAGCAGGGTATAATCCCCAGATCAGCAAGAGAGGAGTGTCTAGAGAAATTGTGATACATCCATTTAAAGGAAAACTCAAGGCCAGGTGCAGTGGTGCGCACCTGTGATACTAGCAGCTCTGGAGGCTGGGGCAGCAGGATCACAAGTTCAAGGCCAGCCTCAGCAACTTAGCAAGGCTCCAAGCAACTTAGCAAGACCCTGTCTCTAAATTAAAAAATATATATATATATTAAAAGGGCTGGGGCGGGGGCTCAGTGGTAGGGCACTTGCCTAGCATGTGTGAAGTGCTAGGTTTGATCCCCAGCCCTACAATAAATAAAATTTAAATTTTAGAAGGTGCTTATATCCAAGGGCTTCTGAGACAAGACTGCCCCTACCGAGGACTGTCCATGACAGAGTGTTAAATCTGGGATCCCACTCCCTGCTGAGCAGGAGCCCCTAGCTGTCCCCAGACAGGGGGACTCACATCCTGTCAGTTCACGGGCTGCTCCTAGTTCCTGGGCTTCCTTGTCCCCGGCGTCTGGTGGTGGGAAGGAGATGCTGGTCATTCATTTTTACTTTTCTGCTTCAACCTGGCAACCCTTGGATCGGGTCCCTTGAGAACTTCACAAGCAAGGGACTGTCAGGCCGGGGTCATGTCTTGGGTCCAGAGATTTGAGTCAGGGGTCTGGAGAGCCGGACCTCACCCTCACCTGCAGTGATTGGACCACTTTATCTCTTGGGCCTTTGGTGTCTATATGGCTCTTTGGGGTTCCCTCCAGTTCAAAAAGGCTGGGATTTAGTTCTGATTCCTGAAGATAACTGAGGAGATGCTGGGGAGGACAGAAGTGTGGGGGGGATGTACTGAATTCCTACAAGCAAATAGCCTAGAGGAATACAGTATATCTGGGAGTGGTTTGTTGCGTGAGCTGATTTTTGGGGGGCACTGGGCATTGAACTCAGGGGCACCTTACCACTAAGCCATATCCCCAGCCCTTTTGAATTTTTTATTTGGAGACGGGGTCTCACTAAGTTGCTTAGGGCCTCCCAAGTTGCTAAGGCTGTCCACAAACTTGTGATCCTCCTGCCTCAGCCAGGATTCCAGGTGTGTGCCCTGATGCTCGGCTAATAATGCATTTTGAGACAGTGACTGTGCTTTCAGGATGTAGACTGGGGCCCTGTTCTTTGGAAAATTTTACCCAATAAGAAATACATTTCCCAGCGGGGTAACCTCCATCTCCCCTTCCTTTCTTTTTCTAAGCATTTCTTGAGCACCTATTCTTTCCTGGTCTCAGTGCTGGGGATACAAAGATCAACAAAGCCTTTGACCTCAAGCAATGGCAGGCTGTCAGGGATCCTGCCAAAATGCTGTGCTGACCCAGGAGGACCAGGCTGGCCGTGGAGGCTTTACATTTCTGTCCTAGGTGATGCCATTGTAGCTGATCTAGACATCACACTTTGGAAAACCAATTTAGGACATCCATGTCTACACCCTAGGAGTCTATAGTCCTCCAAGTCTAGAACTTCCAGCTCTGGTTCATGGTTGTCAAGTGTGGTCCCTGGACCAGTATCGTTAGTGCTACCAAGAACTTCTTCATGGGGGATGGGTCCCGGCAGCCTGAGGGTTAGCATGTCCTTCAGATGATGATGCAGGTTAAAATTCGAGAGCCCTCTATCTGTCTGGAGTAACACTGCTCAGTATAGGAGACACTAACCCCATGTGCCTGTTTAAATTAAAATGAATGAAAACTCAGTTCCTGACACTAGCCACACTTCCACACGTGGCCGGGGCTGCCACATTGAATAGTGCAAATGGGCCTCCACTTGGTGGTTGGAGTTTTGAAGCCTGAAGAGGAGACAGACAGGGACGTGTAGGGAGAAGGTTCTGGGCAGGGAGGGAGCGTCACAGCCGGGAGCTGCTCTCTGGAGCCACCCAGGGTCTGTACATCTGGGGCCTGTGGCATCCAGGTAGAATAAGGAGAGACAGGGTCAGTATTTGAAGGCCTTTTCTTTAAGGCAGAATGATTTGGGTCCTAATTTTTTAAAGAAATGTGAAATTATGGAGTTTAAGAGTGAAAATGACATGATTTAACTGTAGAAATTGAGGTGAAATTCATATCCCATTAAATGAACCATTTTGAATTGTCCAGTTCGGTGGCATTGACCACATTCACAGTGTCGTGCAACCACCCCGTCTGTGAGGTTCCAAGACATTGTCTTACTCCCGAGAAAAGCCTGTACCCTTCAGACTGTTGCTCCCCGCTCCACCCCCTGCCCCCAGGACACCATTCAGTTAACCTCAGTGGGGCTGAGAATAGGGAGCGGGGGCCCTGGACTCATTTCCATTGAACCAGAAACTATAAACCAGAGAAGCCAGAGACAGACTCTCCAGGAACAGCCTCACTTTAGTGGGAAGAGACCTCTTTATCGCACTCACCATCTGGGCCAGATGGGGAAACCGAGGCCAAGGAGGACGGAGGGCTGACCCCAGGAAAGGCAGGAGTCGAGGGGACCGTGTTATCTGGCCTCTGCTGGCCTCGTCCTCAGCCCATGTAATTACCCTTACTCAGACCTTTTTATATCCCAACAAGTGCTCAGCTGCTCTGAACCTCTCGGTTGTTAAGGAACACGCCTTTAGCCCCTGTGACAGGCTGAGCCTTCCTAGGTCCGTGGGAGGCACAGTGGAAACATGGAGAGAGCTGACCTCTTTGGAGGCCCAGACGGGCCAGAGTCCCCACTGCTACCTCGTCAGCGTAGGAAGCTTGGTTTCCTCTTCTGTCCTGTGGGCCCGTGGACCGCCCGTTCAGTGTGGGGAGACTCATCTGGGGTACTGCCTGGGCCACCCACCCTCCTGCTTGGCCTCCACGGATAATCTCTGTTAGACTGCTGCTTCTTCCTAGCGGAAAGGACCGGTACCCCACCAAGAGAGGGGCTGAAGGGGGGTCGGAAAATGCCCTGAGAAAGATTTTCCTGCGGATGAACCAGGCGGCTTAAATAACACAGTGACCATGTTCTGGGCCCTCTGTCTTGGGAAACTTGGCTCCTTGAGTCATCTCCTGGCCACACTGTATTTTGGGCAAGGCTTTGTCACAGACCTGTGACATGATAAGGTATCTGTGGGGCACAGCACTTGCGTGGTGGGGCTGGATGCCACTCTCAGGGGACTCCGAGAGCCGACTCTGAAAGGCAGTTCCTTAGGGGTAAACACTTGCTCATTCCAGCCAGCTTCCTGCCAACTCTTCCACAGCCTCCTTCCTCCTCTCGGCCTGGAACCCTGCGGGGATTCTGGGAAGCTGGGCAAAACCCTGCATGGAACCTGCATGTGGTGGGGTGGGAGCCACTCCGTGGGTCAGGGGCTGGGGTTCCTCTGGACCACCTGCTCTTCCTCACCCAGGTTCCTCCGTCGGGAGGAGGAGAAAGTGGGAAGCCTGCACCTCCTGCAGCAAGGGGCCCGGTCTCAAGAGCACACAAAGGAGAGAAGACAGTCAATGTTTTCGCAACGAGTAGGACAAACAGTACCGGGCCCGCTTCTTTCTCCCCGAAGGCGGCCTGCTAGACAGGCCACGCGCTGTCCTCCCCTGTTCCCGGGCCGGCCCCCTCCTCCTCGTCCCTTTCCTGGCCAAGCCGCGGCTCAGCTGATGGGATGAGGCAGCGTCTCCTGGAGTCCTCTTCTCGCCTGCCCGTGCTGGAGTGAGGATGCTGCCCTTGGCTCGCCCTCGCCCCGCCGTCGGGAGGAGGAGAAAAGAGCCAGGATGCAGGGGCCTGTCCCCAGGAGCAAGGCTGGAGTCACCCCCGCTGCCCCATGGGCAGGAGGCCCGGCCAGGGCGCCAGCCTCCGTCTCACTCTGAACCTGCTTCCTCCTCCGGCCAGGCCGGCACCTTGTTCTCCCCAGGACTGCTCCTGTCTGGAAACCTCCCTGGTTTTGTTTGAGGAGCAGAACTGTTCCCCCCTCCCGGGTGATGAGGAAACATTGTGTGGCGTTTGGCGTGGGCACCTCTGGGAGGCCTTGGCTGGGTGAAATCTGATGCTATCAGGGCCTTACGTAACGCTCCCCACTGGGACAGGCCTCTGCGCTCTGGGCTTTCGCTCCAGCGTGAGGCAGGGGGTAGGGCAAGGAAAGGTCAGAGATGCTAGGGGACAGCGAGGGACAAGGCTCATGGCTGTTGGCTCCGGCCGGGGCAGGGCCTGCGAGTGAGGACCCAGCGAAAGTCCAGCTCTGTCTCTTTCTGGATGAGGGCCACCGGGCTTGGTGGAATGTCCTCAGTATCATGCTCAAGGCCACCCCGGGGCCAGCAATAGCCCTGTGTTTCTAGAAAACCAGTAGGCCACAGGTGTCCTTGGTAAGGGCACGAGTCTATATTTAGAAACCAAGCTGGCTTCTCTGGAAGGTTATGGAATGTGCATTCCTCAGGACATGGGTGCAGAGGAGCCACAGATGTTCATGCCTTCGTGGGACGGGCAGGTGACATACCGGAGCATGCACATGTTCATCTTCTTTTTTATTTTTATTTTTTGGCAGTGCTGGGGATCGAACCCAGGGCCTTGCACACTCTAGGCAAGGGCTCCATCACTGGGCCACATTCTAAGCCCACCTGTGCTATTTTCTACCTATAGATAATTCTTTTATTTTTGAGAGAGAGGAATTTGCATTTGTTGGGCACTTTGGGGACAGGCTCTATACCAAAGAACCTTGCTTTGAACTTCATATCCGTGGTCTTAGGTGACTGTTCCCATACCCTGTACCTACAAGAGCCTCCCCCCACCTCACGGCCCAGAAGCTTGATAACGGAGGGAGGTTTCAGATACTGCCCGAGGCCATGGAATTGGAAGGAGCGGCCCTGGAGTTAGGACTCAGCTCTGCCTGGCTCCAGAGGCATCCTCCTGATGACCCTGTTGGTGCTCTTCCAACTCTGGTCTCTGGCCCGTTGGCATTAGAATCTTCTAGAACCAGAGCCCCACCCCAGACTTATTGAATTCGATTTTTCAGGGGGGATAGAACCCAGGAGTCGGAATCTGAAGTCAGTCCTCTCAGGGTAACTCTACTGAATGGAGACATTTGCACACCTCCTTCCGGGGGACACTGCCCCTGTGAGTCAGTGAGGAATGGCAGAAAGGCTGCCATTCCCAGGCGTAGGCAGGGGTGAGTCTTGCCCGGTCGGCCCCTGTCATGATGCGTTGCGGAATGCCACTTTACTTCTGTAGCCAGGGAAGAAGCAGTAAGCAAAGTCATGAATCATGGTTCCGTTTGTATTTTGGTTACTGAGGCTAAATATTTATTTCTTTAAGTAAGAGGTTCTGCTTTAATTAGAGTTGTAAATAACCACAGATGCATCGAAATGCATTCTCACGGCCATAAGATGAACATCTCTCAACTAACGCTCAAAAGCAAGGCGCTCACATTTTTTAATGGATCAGTGAACTTGGATCAAAGTATTCAGGCTTATCTGAACCAAGCAGGAGCTTTCGAAATGGGAGAAGGGCACAGAAGTTTAATTTGTGGACTCGTGTATTGTTGTTGCTGTAACTTATCAGGTCACATTTATGATGTGGTGGCATAAAAGTGTAAAGGTGTGGGCAATCGAAAGGCTGTGATCCAGAAGGACATAAGCTATATTTAGTTTTGAAATGGGTCCACTTCCTGATCTGACCAGGGATGGACACTCCCTTACATTCAGTCATTGGGAGACCCTCGAAAGATATTGGTGTCCATGCCAGTTAAATCACATCTGTAGGAAAGGGGCGTTAGCCTGGGCAGTTTTGTAAAAGCTCCGCCAGTGATTCTAACTGCATTTATGGATGGGAATTGCTGCCCTAGAAGGTTCAGTAGGGGGAGGGTGTTGGCTAGGCAGTTAGACCTGGCTTTGGATTCTGATTCTACCATTTGCTAGCTGGGTGACCTTGTGTGAATTATTGAACTTCTCTGAACTTTGGTTTCCTGACCTGAAAAAAATGGAGGTAAGAGTGCCTGGCTCGGAAGTTTGTCATACGGATTCAATGGCATCGTGCAGGGAAGAACCTGACATGATGCTTAGGAGCACTTAACTTGGTGTTTGGTCAGGGCACAATTAATAAGAGAGATTATTGGTAATGTTAATACTATGCTTAACTCAGAATGGGTTTCTGTGAGCAGGAGCATGGGTCACTGAAGAACGTTGGCGGGACAGGGCAGCTCTTCTGGACTTTGGCCATGGCTGGTGAAGATAAACCACAGCAAACAAGATTCTGTGCAAGCGCATGCAGCTAGTCATTAGACTCCAGAGCCCTGGGGACCCACAGAGAATTCTAGTCAGATCATTTTTTGTCTTCCTCTAGCACAGCCACCAAGAACCTGGGATTTGGAGCAGGATGGTGTCCATGTTATGGGTGATGAGTATTTTTTTCATAATTGCCCACACTTGGGACCCTTAAGCTAAATTCCCACTTGAGAGCCGAGTCTAGGGGCCTGTGACCAGTGCAGCTAGAATCTAATTGGGTCTTGCTGTTTAAGGCAAGGTGCAATTGGATTCACTGACCAGCCTTGACAGCATAGAGAGAGATTTGTCGCTGAGTGGCCACCCTGAGGGTCTTCTCTGAGCTGAGCGATCTTGTTCTCTTTCTCCCTGAATCTCTGCATGGGTGTTGTCCGCTTTGCTGACACCTACATGCTGAATACTGGCTGAATTCCTCCCCATCCCTCCAGCCATCCCTTTGCTGAAAGAAGACAACACAACGAGATTCTTCTCTCTGAAAAACATATTGACAAGGTCAGTCACCTGCAAAAGGGTGGCACAGAGGGTCGTGGCAACCAAGCTGAACCTCTAAGAGTGAAGAACAATTAGCATATTTACTAATTAGGAGCCAGTTGACCCTTCTGGAAACATCCTGGGGTCCAGGACTGAACCCTGTGTCCCACTGCATGTCACAGAACAGACCCGTGGCTCTTGCCTTCTGGAACCCAAACTTTGACCTTTTCTTAGCATCTGGCCTCAAAGGTTATGCAGGTCCATTTCAACACTGTGCCCCGTGGACATGCAGCTCCCCAGGCGCCATGGCTTCCAGGTGTCCACCGAGATGACCCTCCTGGGCTGGGAATCACCCACAGAGCCTCAGCACCTTGCACCTGTGAGGCTTGCTCCTGGCCTTTTGGCCTCCGGCATTCCAAGGCCACATGGAAATGAGTTTATGCTCCCTGTACTTCGTGATTCTCTGCCCCACGTGCGTGGATATTTGGAATAGACTCCGTAGGAATTCTCTGGATGGGAAGACTGTGTTTGAGAAACGCTGGGCGAGATCAAAGGGCTTCTCACTCAGCCTGCAGCGACTTCAGCTGGTTTCTGGAGCCCCACACCCTTCAACATAAACAGGGCCTAGGACCCGGGTGGTTTTGTGATCTGCTTCTTGGGTTCTGGGGCGGGGGGCGATTTCCAGAGCTGGTGATGAGAAGGCCCTGAGAATGCTGAGCATTTCCGGTGTGGGGTGCTGGGCCAGGGACATCAAAGGTTCGGCTGGTGGCCATGTGAGTGCGCAAGGACAAAGCCTTCATCTGGATTCCCCTGCCCACCCCCACCCCCGCCCTCCATTGCTTTTATTATTCACACCAGCCAAACATGGGGAAGTCGCATGACCGAAGCGTGTGCAAGCCACAGACAGCGCTCGCCTTGGCACCGATTTTTACACGCGAACTTTGTGGAATTCTTGGCCTCTGGCTCAACCAGGATGAGGGCGGGGTGTGTGGGAGGGGCAGGATGGTCATGGTTAATGCAGTGCCACATGTCTTCAGGATGTTTCCATAAAGCATG
Organism: Spermophilus citellus; assembly: GCF_964194105.1. Taxonomy (NCBI): domain Eukaryota; kingdom Metazoa; phylum Chordata; class Mammalia; order Rodentia; family Sciuridae; genus Spermophilus; species Spermophilus citellus. The sequence goes on from NC_138199.1 coordinate 66,880,086, forward strand.
ACCTCATCTCTTCCAGCCCGCTGGTTATCATTACGCTGGTGGTCACTTTTGAGTTCGTGGTTACAAAAACAATCCCTCGAATTACCAATGTGGAAATTCATAGATTGCACATAGATGATCCTGACCTCCCCGCAAGAGACCAGAGGTTGGGACTGTGACTGTCACTGTCTCCTTGACATCAGAACAAGTTATTAATTCAAGGAAAAACAAAGCAAAGCAAAGCAAAGCAAAACAATTCAATCTGGGCCGGATCGGTTTGGCACATAGACAATGAAAGAGCTGGGGAAGGTCCTCCCTCTTGCACTTTTTTAAATAACTGTAGTTCTTCATCCTAAACAGACAGCTGCAGTATGCTCAGTCGGAAGAGGAATTCATTTGTTCAGCAAAGATTTGTTATGCACCTACTGTGTCGTGGGTATACAAGACTGATGGAGTCTTACCAGGAGGAACGAGTTAATAAGCCAATAAGATAATTTAAAATGGAAAGGTTTTCAGAATGGAATTAAATGACATGACTCAACAGAGTGAGGTTTTTTGTTTACATATAAGTCCAATAAAATAAAAGTGTGTATTGAAAGACAGTAGCTAATTGGGGAAAAGTAGCTAGTTACTTTTTTCTTTGGTACCGTGGATTGAACCCAGGGGCACTTAACCACTGAGCCACATCCCAGCCCTTTTTATATTTTATTTAGAGACAGGGTCTCACCGAGTTGTTTAGCGCCTTGCTAAGTTGCTGAGGCTGACTTTGAACTCAAGATCCTCCTGCCTCAGCCTCCTGAGCTGCTGGGATTATAGGCACGTGCCACCACGCCTGGCTGGTTACTTTTTTGAAAAAGTCTTTTCTTTGTTGGGATTCCTGAAAACTCTTAGAGAGGGCTGTTCTCCTAAAAACTAGCTCTTAGCTGGAACGAAGCCTCAGGTTATCACTGATCACGAACCAGCTGCCTCCTCTCACAGGGGGAAGCCCAGCCAAGCAGACCACCTGGGAAGGTGGGCACCGGGTCCCGGCCCTGGCTTACTGGCCCGGCACAGTCCCAGCCAACGTCACCAGCACTGCTTTGTTAAGGTATGAGACCCAAATGACTTTGTGATGTGGGTTTAGAGCCAGAATGGTGGTGGGTGCTTGGGTGGCCAGAGAGTCCAGGAAGCTCGTGGCACCCTCCTTGGAAGTATTCCAGATTCCTCCAGAATTGGGGTGTAGCAGGAGGGATTTGCCCAAAGGCAATTCCTTATGCTAGTTCAAGGCAGGTATGGTGGGACTCAGCCACCCTGGGGATGATGGCTGAGTGAAGAGGGGACCTGGTTGTCACATGGGTCGGCGTCGGGTCCTGGCTGTGTCTGCTGCAGAGGAGGCAGCAGCACCTCGTCTCTGGGGTCCTGTTAGTCCACCGTGGGGCTTGGGGGAGGTGGCCCAGGGTCGGCTGTGAAAAGCCAGCATGTCACCGGCACCCAGATGTCCCAAGAAAGGAGTCTAGATGCCCACTTTCCCTGGAGGGGACCGGGGAGGGAGGTTGCTGCGGTAGGGGATGGGTCCTCGGGTGAGGTGGCTCTCCCACCTCTGCCCGCGCAGCTCCTCTGATGAGTCAAGGCTCAGAGAAGCCACTGCAGGCTGCACGGTAGCTGCCCCTCGCCCAACGCAGATCCAGAGCCCGACTTTGTGGCAGAGAACTTGACTGCGGATTGTCAGTCTGGGAGCAATGCCACCATGGAACCTGACTTACATGGGGACTTCTGTTTCAGCCGGGCACATCTTTTCTGTGGTTCTGCCTTGACTTCACCAGCCGCCGTGACCCTCTGTGGAAGCCAGGGCTCATTCATGGTGTCAGGGTCTGGTCTGGTTCAAGAGCAGTTCCCAGCTGCAGAACTTCTTTTCTTTGCTTCCTTCCCTTTTTTTGGTACTGAAGAGTGAACCCAGGGTGCTCTACCACTAACCCACATCCCCAGCCCTTTTTATTTATTTATTTATTTTAAATTTTGTGACAGGGTCTTGCTCGGTTGCTTAGAGCCTAAGTTGCTGAAGCTCCTCAAACTTGTGATCCTCCTGCCTCAGCCTCCTGAGCCACTGGGATTAGAGGCGGGTGCCATCATACCTGGCTTGCAGAGGGGTTCTGGCATGATGAGCACAGCAGATTAGAGGAAAGCAAGAGTCCCTGGCTCCCTCCAGCATCCCCAGACCCAACAGGGACACGGGGAGAGACTGGAGGCCAGGGGAAGGAGGAGGAGTACACAGCTCGGAGTGGGGGATGGGTAGGCAGCATCCCCGGCAGCCTGTGGGGCCCTCAGGAACTTGGGGTCAGCCCTGTGCAATCAGGAGGATGCAGTGTGCTGTCAGCAGGTGCCAGTAGATATGACAACAGTGTCACAGCCTGGAATCTGTGATGTCAGGCTGGCTGGGACGAAGGCCAGGCGGGCTGCCTTGGGTGTAGTGTGAGTGCTTATCCAGAGGGGCCAAGGGTTCGCAGGCTGGGCTGCACCCGCCCCAGCAGCTCTGCAGTCCCTTGGGCAGCGTCGCTGACAACCGAGCTGTGCTGTCCTGTTAATTGAGGGTCTTGGAGGGTGATGATGGATGGAGGGGATGGTTGGGTGGCCCCAGGAAATGAGTTC